>NC_066523.1:11978017-11995517 GCF_024679095.1 Eriocheir sinensis | reverse complement strand
AAGCCAATATGGGTGAAAAAATAAAGGCTAAGGAGGCTCCCCATGATTCTTACAATAAAGACAACAGTGGGTTTACAATGGGAGCAAGGTTCATTCACAGGCATGCTCGGGAGGTGGTGGAGGTGGCAGACGAGAGGAAGGACAGGGGAATAAAAGACGCAAGTCAACGAAAAACAAAAGGAAGATGAATGAGGTCACACACAAGATTTATACGATGAAAACAAAGCGAGTAGAGTGGGGAAGCTAAGGAAACACATAATAACTGCTTAGAAACTTGCAGTCGAGAAAGGCGAGAGAAAAGGGTTTAAAAAAAATTTATTAATGGAAGTGGACCAAGCAAAAACACTGCGTTAAGGAAGACAAAAGAAGTGAAGGAAACGTTAATGAGGAATGCACTGATGAAGGTAAGTCTCATTACCTTGAAAATATCTCCTCCTCGCAGCGGTTCTTAGGCCGAGCAGTGGTCAACATTCTCCAGTCTATGTCAACCTGTTCAAGGTGATAAAGATGGACAACAGGTAAAAGTGACTGAAGGGAGAGAGAGAGAGAGAGAGAGAGAGAGAGAGAGAGAGAGAGAGAGAGAGAGAGAGAGAGAGAGAGAGAGAGAGAGAGAGAGAGAGAGAGAGAGAGAGAGAGAGAGAGAGAGAGAGAGAGAGAGAGAGAGAGAGAGAGAGAGAGAGAGAGAGAGAGAGAGAGAGAGAGAGAGAGAGAGAGAGAAAGAGAGATAGAGAGAGAGAGAGAGAGAGAGAGAGAGAGAGAGAGAGAGAGAGAGAGAGAGAGCAGCCACACAGACAAAAAAAAAAAGTTAAACAGAAGTACAGGCCAGTCCGTTTGAGTCCACACCAAGTAGGCTAAGGTGGTTTGCCCTTAAAATTGGAGGTTAAGTCAGTCAACAAGAGTGCTGACCAGGGAGAGAGAGAGAGAGACGGGGGGTGGGGGGTGAAGGGGGAGAGGGAGGGAGCCATGCTCCAGGCACCAAACCCACGAGTCTGTCCTCCACACACTCCTCGCCGCCAGAGTCTCGAGGCCAGGGGGCCGGCGGCGACGGGGCCTTGGATGCCCACTCTTGGTGTCTGTGGTCGCGCCTGGCCGCCGTTATGTGTGTCTGTGTGTCTGCCGCCGACGCCTCATAAAGCTTCGAATTCATTATCCTAACATAAAAAGAGGGAGAAAGATGGACAAAAAAGGCTCTGTATGTTCTATTTTTATACCGACGTAAATGATAAAAGAAGACGATCAACATGAAATGGAGTATGCTCTCTAAAAATAGTGAAAGGTTAGATAGATCGGTGGATATGTATAGCCTGTCAGAACAGAGAGAGAGAGAGAGAGAGAGAGAGAGAGAGAGAGAGAGAGAGAGAGAGAGAGAGAGAGAGAGAGAGAGAGAGAAGCACCATATAAACCACTTTTATGGCTACGTAAAGGAAATAAGGAAAAAAGAACAAACATTTGTAATTGATCTGCTCTTCTGCGTTAGGACAGTATTGATTTAACTGATATAAACAGAAAGATGAAAATACCACCCCTCGTTATGTACACGTGTCTGATAAATGTTGGTATATATGAAAGAAAGAAAGTAACGCAACCACTCATTACGACAGTGTGTGGTGATCTTGACATCCTTCACCTAAGAGAGCTGAAGAAATTATGTAAGAAAATAAATCATACACTCCCATTTTTGCCGAATCGTGTATAAATATTGAGCAGTCTTGTTATATGAAATATATTAGTTTAATAACCCCTCATTATAAGCAACTAAGTGTGATGAAAGAATATATATATATATATATATATATATATATATATATATATATATATATATATATATATATATATATATATATATATATATATATGGGGCGGCGGTGGCTGAGTGGTTAGCGTGCCGGCGGTGCGTCCAGGAGGACGCGTGTTTGAGTCCTGACCGCCGACACAGTTGGGATTTTTCAGTTACCGCCGAGTGGTCTAAGAATACCCACATGCTGTCCTGAAAACCACCTATAAACCCGGACTCTGGCTTCTCTCTCAAGAAAGGGTCAAAGATGAGCTCGGGGGGCAGCATGAGCCGAGCAAGACGGCACTTCTATAAACACTTGCCTGCGCCACAACGGGCTTGGGCTGACCATCATTCTCCACCAAGAAAGCCTACCAGCGCCATAGGCCGAAACGTATATATATATATATATATATATATATATATATATATATAGAGAGAGAGAGAGAGAGAGAGAGAGAGAGAGAGAGAGAGAGAGAGAGAGAGAGAGAGAGAGAGAGAGAGAGAGAGAGAGAGAGAGAGAGAGAGAGAGAGAGAGAGAGAGAGAGAGAGAGAGAGAGAGAGAGAGAGAGAGAGAGAGAGAGAGAGAGAGAGAAAAACAACCAACACTTGTTTTGAAACCGAGTGATGAACTTGGCATATTTAATTTACAAGAACTAGAAAAAAAGACGGAAATCGAGCACCACCACTTCTATCGAATCTTATAAACATGATAAAAACATCCTCGCCGTCCGGGCTACAAACATCATGAAGTTCGGGAAGAAGGAACCCAGCACCACCACTTACAGCGAGGCGTGTGAATTGATGAGCCCGCCACCGTGTGCGCTACATAATGATAGATTCTAGACGAAGAAAGAGATCCTGCACCATTTTTATTTAATGGTACGAATCGCATGAGCAGAATTTAGAGATAAAAGGGAAAATAGCATAACGCTTTCTACACACTGCATGATGAAGATAATAAAGTTTAGAGGAAAAAGGAAAACAGTATAACACCTTCTACACAGTGAACGATGTAGATGATAAAGGTTGGAGAGAAAAAAGAAAAGCAGAATACCGTCTTCTACACAGTGCATGATGTAGATAATAAAGGTTAGAGCGAAAAAATAAAAGCAAAATAACGCCTTCAACACAGTGCACGATGAAGATAATAAAGTTAAAAGAGAAAGATAAAAGCAGAATAACGCCTTCTGCACAGTGCACGATGAAGATAATAAAGTTAACAGAGAAAAAAGAAAAGCAGAGTACCGTCTTCTACACAGTGCACGACGAAGATAATAAAGTTAAGAGAGAAAAATAAAAGCAGAATGAAGTTTAGAAAAAAAAGGAAAGCATGCACAACTTATAAATCTTCATGAATCGTGTGAAGAATGGTGTAAACAAGGATATTAAGGTTAGAAAATAATACAAGCATGCACTATCACTTGTAACGGGTCGTGTTGATGGGATGACAAACCCCCGCAATGTACATGACAAATAATAAGTTTAGAATCACGTGTAAAAGTAAGGCGGGGACCCATCGCAAGTAGGTTAAACAAACATGAAGAGGCGAGGGAAGGAGTGGCTGACCTCGTAGAATTCGTCCATGTTGAGTCCCCGCATGGAGGGGGGGAGAGGGTCTGCGTAGGTGGCCTGGGGGGGCTCCTCGCTGCCCCTGCCCTGGGAGGTCCTCCAGCCCCCCGGTCCCTCCCCCATCACGTCTCCCGGCCGCACCTGCTCGACGTCAACACATCAGCCTCAGCACTGGGTCCTTGGTGGTGCACACACACACACACACACACGTACTTATATATTTTTTTCTATCGCCAGTACCACCATTACCAACACAATTACTACTGCTACTACATCTATTACTACTATTGTTGCTACTGCTACTACTACTACTATTACTACTACTACTATTACTACTGCTACTACTACTACTACTACAACTACAACTCCTCCTACTACTATTACTCTTCCTTCTCCTCCTCTTCCTCCTCCTACTACAACTACTACTATTACTTCTACTAATACTACTTTTTTTTTCTTTTTTTTTTACGTCTTCGCATAGAGCGCCGGCAAGCTTTCTTCAGGGGCCTGGTGGTCGCCCCAAGTCCGTCATGGCACGGGCAATTTTTATAGTGGCGCCATTTATGCTTCTACTACTGTTCCTATTAGTGTTACAAATTTTAATCCAAGTATTTTTCTATGGTCATTAATAAAACTGACAATGTGAGTTTCTGCAAGTCTTGAGAAAATCGAGGAGAAAATATATAAACACCCAGTATCTTTTTACTGAACTAACTAGCCAACTAATTTTCTGGCTAATAACAACAATACAAAACAAATAAACAAGCAAACAAACTAATTATGGAAGGAACGTTCTTTATATAACTAATTGATAAACCAGTCAACAACCAAACAAACAACACACAAAAAACACAAACTAACTAACTAATAACTAACCAACCAACTAATTAACTACCTATTTTTTTTACCCACTTACCTTCCTTCCCACCTACCTACATATATACATACCTATCTAGTATCTACCTACCTACTTATCTACCCACTTAACTAACTAACTAACTAATTAATTAACTTTCTAAATACCCAAGCAATTCGTGAACTAAATGTCTCGGTCAAATAAATCACTTAAGTAAGAAGGACCAAACGAACAAACGAAAGACAGAGAGAAAGTAAGAAAGAAAGGAAGAAACACAAACAAACAAACAAACAAACAAATAACCTCTCCAATAAACGAGGAAGGAAGGAAAGAGCTAGTAAATATCCAAACGTGAGGCGCAAATTATAGACTAAACATAAACAGACAAGCAGACAGATATTCACAGGCAGCTAAGAATAACACAGGGACGGAGACGAACGCACACAGTCTAAATAAACGCCTTGAACCCAGAGACACAAACAGCCATATTACACAGCACAAACACAAACAACCGCACGAATGAGTGAGTACTTGACCTTAAAAACAAACAAACAAGAAGTACTAAGTCATACACCCCACCCACCCACCTACCCATCCACACACCCACACACAACCACGCATACAGCTGGGTGTAGGAAAATCAGTCAGCACCCAACCCATAACCTTAATTTAAAGCGAATAGCCTTCTTGGATTCCCGCGCGTTCGTGTTTAGAGGACAAGGAGAACAACCGCGGAGGCCTTGTGATAAGTGCGATTTCTTGCAGACATCAGCAGAGGTTAGAAGCTCTGTAAATTAGTGATGACAGGTTACTGGTTTACAGAAGCTGCCTTGCGAGGGCCGACTGACCTCCTGCAGACTCCCGATTTCCGTGTGTCCTCGCGTCCTTTAATGAAGTTCTTGTTTGTCTTCCCTGTCGATCTTGGATAAGTGTAGTAGTGGTGATGATGTATAATAATAAAAATAATAATAATAATAATAATAATAATAATAATAATAATAATAATAATAATAATAATAATAATAATAATAATAATAATAATAATAATAATAATAATAATAATAATAATAATAATAATAATAATAATAATAATAATAATAATAATAATAATAATAATAATAATAATAAAAACAAAAATAATAATAACAAAATTGTAATAATGATAGCAATAATTCTAACGACATGGCACTATTTTTCTATGCATCCAAAAATTCCCTCCAACTGTAATAAATTAGTAACTACGTATACGATCGCGTCTGCCGCTCGCGTTCCATCCCAAACGAAAGCATAAGTGAGTGCCTAATTAATTACCGGGCAGCGCGCACCTCGGGACGTTCTCCTTGGTGCCCGTCACGTGGCGATAAGCAATGAGTAATAAAAGGCTTGATAAACCTTTCGGGCCATGTTATCTTATCTCGAGCTTCCGTAGACACAAATCTGGAGCAATACAGATCGTTCCGAGAATCATGTGACGTCTCGCACAGTTAGTGTTAATCACAGGTGGTTTAACTTACACCTGTAGACCTTTAACTGACAAACAGGCGTATTTATCCTTTGAATACGAGAAATACGTGGTTGTAGTTCATAAGCAAGATATCTAATAATAAATATAAGCGTGTTTGCTAATTAAATCTCAAGTTTTTTTTCTGGAAGCAGCGGGTTACGGGAACTTTCTTTAGCCTTTGGTCTGTATCTTTTCACATATAAAGGTGAGTTCACTACTTACGTTAACAACTGAACTAACAAATGTATGTGCAATGATGATATATGAATAATATGAGACTATATTGCATAAGTTTAACATAAAAACTAACTAATAATATATTTTATCTGAATACATATGATGAGAGATTACAATAGGCGCACCTAACATCACCAATAGTGGGGTACGAACTTGGTGCAGGGACTGTTTATGTGCCTCGAGTGGCGGTAGTGGGCTAGAGTAGCCTATCCGGATTTTTGTTTTTATTTATAAATGATCCATGAGACATCCTGGAGTTAAATCAAAGTATGTGCTTATCTTTGTATTCATTCATACACACACTGGTCATATTTCTATGGTGTCTGATTCACTTAACTGAGTGAAATTCTATTGTGATAAACAGTCACAAAGTCGTGTCACTAGTAAAATTGAAAGTAGTAATATAAGTTTTGCCTGCAGGAAATATACACAAATAGATAAATATGAAAGCTCACGAAATCACAATAAGTGACATCACCTGCTTTGCGCAGTAAAAATATGCTTATTTAAGGTATCTGATACCCGCAAAACGGGGTGCGCTGCTGCCTCGGGCCACAGTTGTCGTATAAAATATGAACGTATTTTCATATTATTGTTCTGTTGTTTATTCAATGTTCTGTTCAAGAAAAAGAATACTCATAATTTTAGTTAGTTTTTGGTTATAAGGATTCTTTACGAAATACAATTATAACATTACCGCCTATAAGTTAGGAAACGTACTGAATCCTCGATCGGCTATGATAATATTAGGTGCGCCTATTAAGTTCGCTTCCTAACTTTCTTAACTGCTCACTGGTGTACAGAAAGCTCCTGCCTGCGATCAAGAAAGATTAAAGATTAGTCTACGGGGCACACACTCCATATATCCCTTTCGTGGGGTCGCGATGTGTGTGTGTGTGTGTGTGTGTGTGTGTGTGTGTGTGTGTGTGTGCATGCATGTGTGTGTGTGTGTGTGTGTGTGTGTGTGTGTGTGTGTGTGTGTGTGTGTGTGTGTGTGTATTGCTGCCGGTGTGTTAATTAATTTCACCATAAAAATGAAAATGAGGTAATGTTCTCTCTCTCTCTCTCTCTCTCTCTCTCTCTCTCTCTCTCTCTCTCTCTCTCTCTCTCTCTCTCTCTCTCTCTCTCTCAAGACGAATCTGTTCTCACTTTCGCCTCAATATAATAAAAAAAAGGTTTAATGATGGCATTGTCGATATAAGCGCATCTTTCAGAGTTGCAGACTTTGTATATTGACTGCTGACAGATTCTTTCCGGCGTTCAAATTTGATAAAAAAATGTCAAAGTATATTGGTAAAAACCCTTATATATAATTTCCTGTAGTTCTATTTGATTCCCTTGCTTAGTGTTCGTTTACCCCCGCTTCCCTCTAACCCTTAAGTTCCAGCCCTTCACAAAGATGTTCAATCTGTTTCAATCACATGTTACCGAGTTTCTCCGCCTTACCTTCTCGGGGCGAATTTTGTACTCCGGGACTTTTTCGTAGGCCTTGTCGAAGTCTTCCTTACACTTGATCTTGGTTCGGAAGAGGTCGAGTGCCTGCGGTGGCGGCTTCACCACCGTCAGCATGTCCTCCAGCTTGATCGACATCCTGTAAGACACGCAAACACGTCATTGACAGAGTCACGTCCTCGTGTCTGCAGGGCTGCCGGTTGCTTTGTTCATTGTGAGCGCTTCCATGAAGAGGGAAACCAAGAGAAGACTTTCAGGGACTTGGCCAGCTGCCAGCGGTGGGGCTGCATCATGGGAAGCGTGTGTGTGTGTGTGTGTGTGTGTGTGTTTGTGTGTGTTAGTCTGTTTGTTTGTCTATCTGTCGGTTTACATAGATAGATAAATAAAGATAGATACGTACATATATACATTTTATATATATATATATATCTATATATATATATATATATATAGATATATATATATATATATATATATATATATATATATATATATGTATGTAGCTATAATTACTTCTCATTGCTTACAGGTAAAGTTGGGGTATACATTAAACTGTGTAGTCTCGGTATTTATCTCCGTCCCATTGGCCCTCTGACCCTGTGAGGGGTAATAATCCATTACTCTGGGACTCAGGGCCAGTGTGACGTCCGGGTTACCACAGTTTACCTTCTATAGGTTACTCAATTATTGACCAGCCAAAATGTAAGGATGAACAGCTGAGTTGGCTGCACGTTGACTGCCAGGGTCGAGATTCGAACCCAGGCCCAGGAATTCGTAGTTGGGCGTGCTAACCACCACGGAGGAAAATTACTTTGCCAACCTGTATAGTGTGATAGTGTCAGTCTTTTATCCATGATCGATTCAGTTCTAGCATCGTGCAGGAGTGCTGAACTCCCCACCGATCGTAACAACTCTTTTCGTCCCCACAGAATACTTTTCAACGCCACTGTCACGTTCAGATAAATATTCATAACGTCTCCCATATCGCTACATGCTCATTTCAGACGAACACGTTATTCCACTTTTTTTTCTAATATAATAATGATGCAGTCTTGTGTTATGCGATTACTATTGTTGCTTGACTTACACACTATGGCTACACGAACTTAACCTTATGATTTGTGGTTTTAATGGACTGTATCTTCAGGCATTTACCTGAGTGATCAATTCGAATCACTAAAAACTATATAACCCAGTGATTTATAAGAAAAAAAAATCAACTTGTAAAGATAAGATAATTACTTGGCTAGTGTAGTTTCAGCGCCTCTGTGAATCTACGTGTTGCCTGCAGTCCCGCGAGATCAGTCCTGATGCACCAGCCGCCCCCCGCTGCTGCCTGGCGGGGCGGCGTGGGGCGTCACCTCCCGCGCCCCTTGTGTCTGTGGCCCTTACGTGGCGGTGCTCGGTTCTCCATCCAGCCCTAGGCTTGCAGGGGCATGGATGTGGACAGCACCAGGACCTCCGGACGCACCTACAACAGGGAGTCAGACCAGCGGCGCCTTCTGTGGCTGCTGTGGCAGTCTTGAAGGTACGGGCGGCGTCCCTAGCAACACCCTAGCAACGGCGGGAGGCGGGGAGAGCGGCCCGGCTTAGGCGATGATCCACCTGCTACAGAGCGGCGAATTCCTTAACATTCTTGAGCCTGCACGCGAATGCTACTCCCCGTTGTACTACATGCTAATCTCCCTTGCTAATGCTCGATATTCTCATACACTTCAGTACCAGGATGGGCTCGGGGGGTGGAGTTGTGGGAGGGGCGTGTGGAATGGAAATCAGTGTAGTATCTCAAGAGAAGCATAAGAAGAAAAAAGGCATGTACAGTGACCTCCTGTATGGGAGATTCGGCATGCAACTCTTCCTTCCCTTTGTCTGATATCTGTAAACACCCGAGCACTGATTACATGTACGGTATGAGTATGTGACTGACGCTGTGCTGGGGGAATTGCCAATCAGAAGGAAATAGGGGGTGTATAGAGAGCTCTTACGTGGGGAAACGACGTATAACCATATAATAATTGCAGAAGGGACGGTTGGAGCTGCAGGTGTAAATCGTAGAGAAGGAGAGGCACGCTAATCTATCAAAGGGGCGAATGAGGGGAGGGGGGGGGGTTTATGAGAGAGAGAGAGAGAGAGAGAGAGAGAGAGAGAGAGAGAGAGAGAGAGAGAGAGAGAGAGAGAGAGAGAGAGAGAGAGAGAGAGAGATAATTACATAGAATTACATAGAAAATCAGACCACACAGACCCCATGGTCCAGGATAGGTGGTCTGTACTTAAACCTAAGTGAATCTCCACTAATCAGATGGCTCCAAAACGTTGCTTTTCTACTTTGGTTAATATTAAGTTCAAGGGAGTGACGGTCGAGCTTGTTTTTAAAGGAGTCAATCGTGTTACACTGGATCACTGACGGTGGGAGCTTATTCCATTCTCGCACTACAACGTTGGTGAAGAAAAATTTGGTGCAGTTTGAATTTACTTGTCGACATTTGAGTTTTATGCCATTGTTCCTCATTCGCAAAGTGTCATCGATCATAAACAATTTTGTTCAATCTACATTCGTGAAACCATTAAGTATTTTAAAACATTCGATCGGTTTTCCTCGGAGGCGACGTTTCTCAAGTGAGAACATGTTAAGGGTGGAAAGCCTTTCTTCGTAGGATTTGTTGCGCAAGGAAGGGATAATTTTTGTTGCCCGACGCTGAACACCTAATTTAGCAATGTCCTTTGCATGGTGTGAAGACCAAAACTGTACCGCATATTCCAAGTGGGGTCTGGCTAAACTATTGTAAAGCGGATCGTATTACATCTTTATTCTTGAATATAAAGTTTCTTTTAATGAAGCCCAACATTCTGTTCGCTTTATTTGCTGCATCGATGAATTGATGTGAGAGAGAGAGAGAGAGAGAGAGAGAGAGAGAGAGAGAGAGAGAGAGAGAGAGAGAGAGAGAGAGCAAACGAAAGAGAAAGAGCGCAACCCTGACCTGCCCAAATTTGCTGCTGCTTGAAAAATGGGAAGGAGAGGTGAGAGTCGGACTTTGGTAATTTTGCGCAAACCCCCTTGGCCGTACCTTTGCCTGAGCCCGCAGCGCCAACCTGCCTGCTGCTGAAGAGAGGCAGAGTAATTTATTCATAGCGTTGGCAGGTGTGAGGGTGAGGATAGAAGTAAAGAAGTGAGGGAGGGAGGGTAGGGCGTAGGCGGAAAGGAGAGGAGAAAGGGAAGGTGGAGGGAAGGACGCAGAGAGAGCATGCACGTCAGTATACAAAGGTAAGGGGGAAAGGTGTATACATGTTGATTAATACCGAACAATACAGACGCTTCATTAGTGCAGGAGGATATCAAACGGACAAACAGACAGGTGGATAGGTGTGTGAGGGGACAATTTATCATAACAGACGCCATGTGCACCTAGATCAATGTAATAACCGCTCAGGCATGCAAACAGGTAGCCAGGAAGGTGTGGTGCGTGTGCGTGTGTTTGAGAGTATAAAATTTTAAGTCAGGTATTTTTTTTATCAGTATGTGTGTGTGTGTGTGTGTGTGTGTGTGTGTGTGTGTGTGTGTGTAGAGTTCCTCTCATTAATTCGGCGAAAACCTGCGTGGGATGGCGGGGAGAGAGAGCGACTAACATTTCAACAGATTCCCGGCTAATCGTCCACCTGTGTGTGTGTGTGTGTGTGTGTGCCACGTCAACCACCTGGAAAATGTGTCACTGTCCGAGCGGTTGGCGAATGTTGGTTGCATGGTGGGTCAAGGGAAGCGGGAATGCCCACAACATTCAAGATTTTCGCGTGTGTGTGTGTGTGGCCGAAAGTCTGCTTCAGGCGGCGAGGTGAAGGGGAGGATGTTTACTCGGACCCTCGATGGTAAGGCGAGACCCTCAGCCGAGACTGATACCTGGGCGTGAGTCATCGTCAGGCATTTTCCCTGAGTCATGTTCCTCCCGGTGCTCGCTCGCACGTCCCCTCGTCTCCCCTTGGCACTGGCCACGCCCACCTGCACGTCGCCCACCACCGCTACCTGTACACCTCTATTTTATTGTTGGTTGCCATGGGTAATGTGGCTCTCTGGTTTGGCCGCCGCCACGCCTGGGAGTGACATATATAACCGGCCGTCGAGGGATACAGATTTCATGATCAATACGCGCCACAAGACCCGGCTGTGAATGTTGCCAGTTTCTTTGTTATTTTTGCTGGATTACTTAAGAGGTACACGCGCTGGGGTAAAGTCGACCACGCCGACAGCCTCAAGTCTACAGTGCCGAGGAGGATGGGCCTGAGGCAGGCATAGTACGTTTCAGTAATGCAACAATAAATCCTGGATGGACCCGGCATGGCCCCGGCGGCCCGCCACGCACCGGCGCAGTCATGAACCTCCCGGATATTCCCCTTCTTTAGGGAAATTCCGACAGTCTTGTCCCTAGATGATAAGGCATATTTGAGTGTCTTTTTACATGTGTATAATGGTATTACACAAGTATTTAAAAATCACCATAGGGTGGATTCTGACAGAAAAAAACAAAAAAGATAATGGGCCAAAGAGGGGAAACTGGCAGCACAGCTACATTTTGCGGCAGAACGGAAGTGCAGAAGTGCCGACAGACACGGATACGGTATTAGAGTAGAAAGAGGATCTTTACCCGGAGAACACCTGCTTACTTTCCCTCTCAAGAAGCAAGTAAAAGAAACAAACCGATAAGTCTGTGAAGCCCTAGTGTATCATACCCGCCCCTGTGCACAGGTTCACCATTCACGTGCAGGTGTGCTCGTGGCAGGTGAGTGATGCATGCCTTTACTTTTGGACAACGGTGAAGTGTTTAATTTCAACTATTAATAAGTTTCCCTTCCCCTTGCATAGCTTACTGCTTTTTCACAATTTGTGTTACAATGTCGAGTGGGCCAGCGCTGCGTGGGCTAGGGGAAACAGACGTGCACATGGCCCTCTTTTTCCCCAGAATTCGCCGCCTTCCCGGCAGCAGTGTGTCTCCAGCTCTGGCTGTGTCAAGGTGCATTTCTTGGAGTTTTAGAAGAGCTTGTCTGCTTCAGGTACTTAATCTGTTTCATTACGTCTCTACAATGAGTGTGCAGGGCGGAGGGCGTGGTGTGGTGGGTGCGTGGGGCGACATGCGCTGTTCCTGAGAGGTTCACGAACCTTGCCACATAATGGTGCCGGTTAAGGGCCCTTCACACCGCCACACTCAGTGGTAGCCTCCAGATACACTTGCTTCCCTGAGTGTTGTTCAGGTCAATGACGTGGTTCAAGTCACGAGGGGAGCAAGCGGCGGCCCTGACATCACTGGAAACCTTGTCGTGTCATGGCATGAGTCGATGGCCTGCACTCTGACAGACACGTTGCCCGCTGCCTGGAGTGCATATAACATGATTATGCATAATGTAGATCATGGAAAATAAAAAAAAAGAATGTCAACAATAGCATCAGCAGTGTTGATGTCTTGCAAACATTGCATTATACGTGTAGCCTTAACGTGTTTTCAGTACTTGTCTACACTATTGTTATGTAGATATGTTGAAGCTGTAAAGCACCTCTGGTGCTTGCATGTACACAGACAAGTTATAAAAGGCTGAATACTCTCTCTCTCTCTCTCTCTCTCTCTCTCTCTCTCTCTCTCTCTCTCTCTCTCTCCCCCCGCTGTCAGTCCTGTCATTCTGTTAACTGATGTGAGTTTTTTCTTGTGGCAGCCACCTGAAGGGAGTCTTTTGTCAGTCTGACACCTGCGATGTCAAGTAAACTTACCTTAGGTAAAGTGACAACACTCGGACGATGGGGATCAGGGTGGGGAAAGGACGCATCTCTCTCTCTCTCTCTCTCTCTCTCTCTCTCTCTCTCTCTCTCTCCCCTTACGTAACGCCTCACAGTATCCTTGTGTATCCTCCTCTCGAATACGCGCAATAAAAATGTTGCACCGCGATTCAGACGCGACCACTGGCAGGCATAAAAATATTTCATCGGAAGCCTTCGTGGTATTCTGAAGTCAATAGTCAAGTGTTTACCTCCTTCAGCTACACCAAGACTCTCCTGGATTTCTTACTTTGCTCCCCGGGCTCGTCGGGGAGGTTGGAACAAGGGCTCATTCTCAGTCACTCCAGAGCGGGAAAGAGAAAAGAGAAAGGTTGCGGATAGCACGGGAAAAGTGAGAGCATACGAGAAAGGTGACAATAGTATTATTTTCTAGTCTAACGAAGCATTCCTCATAGCAACGTCTATCAACCCCGCGTATCAGGATGGCCACACCCTATACTTAATATCCCCTCTGACCATTATTCAACCCCAGCAAGGAGTCGTCAAACATCTAAGGGCAGCATAACCCTCAATTAAGCCAGCTAAAGTGATCCAATCTCCAGCTAATAGCAGGGTTGATACAAAAACTTTCCCCTCGCGAGAAACATGATTATGCATTAGCGCCCCGTGCAGGTGGCTGTTGCTGGGCGGGGCCGAGATACACGGACGATACGAGACCAGTGTCCGTTACTGCTGTAGCCAAGGATTCTATGTCGGTACTCTCAGACGCTTCCGCCTCTCACATCAACTAGTTACAAAGGCTGCAAAAGAGATTAGTCGGGTTCTCATGAGGGTGTTTCACGTTCATGGCACAGAAGGCTTGTCAAACTATCATCAGGCTCATAAAACTACTCACGGAAATACCCACAACCTCTACGAAAGCCTTATGAAATGTGGGTGTGTAAGCCCGAAATGTTTGAGAATACGAGTCTAAACTAAGTGACTGAAGTCCATCATCGGCACACAAACCTCTATAACAAAATTCGATCTCATTTTTTGGCTTTTTTTTCACAAGAACAGCATTTTGAGGACTTTTTTTTATACTTGTTTGACTTATTTTTTTGTTTCTTTTTGGCCTGGCACGAAGGGGGTGAAAAAAGCGAAATACAAAAATGCTCCGCAACACGCTGCTGGCATTGAAACAGACAGGAGAGTGCTGGTAAAAAATGATGTTTCCTTTATTGCAAAAAAAAAAAAAAAAAAAGTGGCCATGACGTGATCTTCAAATCCATCATTTCAGACGAGAGAGAGAGAGAGAGAGAGAGAGAGAGAGAGAGAGAGAGAGAGAGAGAGAGAGAATCATTACCCCCGGAAACGATGCCCCTCAATTCCCTTTAAGTTAGAATCATCCATGAGCCTGTAATTATAATCCGCGTAACCCGTCACACAAACCACCGATAATGCGAGCCATAAAGCCAGTAATTGCAGACGTTCGTTAATGGATGAAAAAAAAAAGACCATCATTATTGCAGAAAATATGCACCTCATTCTCTGTAAGTTAAATCCTCCGAGAGTCTATAATCCGTGCCATCCTTCACCAGCTGTTCTCCCCGCCATGACGAGGCTGAGGATGACGCAGCAGCAAGGGTCTCCTCCTGGTGATAAGTTGTGTTTATGAGCCATCAAAACAATCGTATTGCTTTTTAACATGACCAATCATCATTAACGTCATGTAAAGAGATTAGACGAGCGGCGGGGGAGGGAGGAGGTTGGGAGGGTAATAATCCCCCGTCCGAAAAGGGGAGGACTGTGGAGGTCTAAGAAGGGGTCACTTGAGGTCGTGGGTGTGTCATGAGGGGGGATGGCCCTGGTCCCCTGTGAACGGTTTCCCGTGTGATATTTTACCCGTAGAGTCCCCTCCCTCCTGGACATTTTCCCCTCTAAGTAGGTATATTCTCCTAATGACATTTTCCCCGTGGGTATATTTGACAGCACTGACCCATGATGACGAGACACTGGCAAGATTTATTACGAATTTAGGAGGAAAGATGATTAAATATCTTGGTCGGACTGGTTAGTTTGAATGTTGATGATCGATAGGTGTAGTAAATAAAGAAGCAGGGGGGGGGGGGAACTGGAGGAAACGTCTAGGAGGGGAAATGCTCAACAGCAAAGGAAGAAAAACACGTAGTGGTGGTGTGGGAGTGGAGGGGGGGGGAGTCTTTAAGGGAAAAGGTTCAGGTGGAGGAAATGTCCCACACTTGTAATGAGGGTGTGGAGACAGACACACAGGACGCCCACTAAGCAGCCCACATATCGAAACAATAATGGTGGACTTATCATAAAACTATACACTCGTAATATTTTCCTTACCCCCCTGTGCACCTGCCATTTCCCATTCGTGCTTTACCCTTGATGATAAAAGAAAATGAGTGTCAACAGGGGCGTGTGTGTAGGGTGGAGGGTCATCAGGTACATGCACACATCGGTCACAGTGAGTCACAAGGAGTCTAGAGAACCTTTGATCAGTTATCACGTCTCCCTCACCACCACCCACCAGCATTACGTCAAGCAAGGTCGTGCGGTACAAGTTCAAGCTCCCCTCCCCTCGCCTAAACCACCATTCCCCTCATCCCCACCACCACCACTTTGCCAGGCTAAATCTTGTGACACAGTCCTAAACGTTGCATGATTTGCGCTTTTTGCCTACATTGATAATACAGCCGTGCAAGCTTAACCTTTGACTTACAAGTGTCTAGAGCCCAGGCAGGTTGGCGGACACGGTTGAAAATTGCGGTATAGGTACAAGGTGACCCCATGTTGTAAAGGAAAGTTGTTACTTCAAACACACGCTGAACAATATCTTGCTTCAGTCACGTGATTTATTGTAACCTTGAACTAGATATATGAGTAAACAAGGCTTCTATATATAAACAGAGGCATCTATTTGGTTGGCTCTTCACCCCTGGAATGGGGCTTTCCAAAGTGATGGATGTGTTTATCGCTTATCTCTGCCGCCCGCTGAGGTCCGCGAGTGGCCTTGGCTGTCCCGTGATGAGGCGAGGCAGCCAACCACACCCACGTGAGCCTTGTGGTCATCGTTACGACTTCAGATACGGCCTCTGATGGTCTTTTTATAGCATTAAGGAAAGAAGACGCCTTCCACTTAGAGGCTGACATTCATTTTTTTCAGATCGATATGAAACTTGGTATGTAAATGTCTTAGTAGGCAAAGTCGAAATCCTTTAATTGAAATGCCAGCACAAAATTGAAATGAAACAACTGAAATCACAAAAAAAGGCCAAATCAATGTTAGATAATTAAACCAAGAACAAAATTAGAAACATAATTGAAAGGTAAATTCCATGGTTTTGTTTTAAATCTTGAGAACACTTCAAGTCAAAGACCTCCATGAAACGGAAACAAAACCCGGACCCAATCATATTTTGAATCCGGTCACCGGAACCTTAATCAAAGCTTCGTAAATTAAGGGCCGCGAGCCCCTTGCGCGAGCCAACGCCGCAGCCAAAGCAGCGACTCCAACAATGCGGTGCATCAGGCCGAGTGAGCCCTCAGCCCTGACCTGCACCGTGCATACAGTACACAGGAGTGAATGATAAGATGTCTGAAAAAAAAAGGGTGCAGTGGCTCCCTAAATGACAGGCCACTATATTAACGGCATACGTAGCAGAAAATTAGCGAATACGATTATACGAGAGAAAGAGACGTAGCTTACTGACGGCCCATGCTTTAGGGCAGTGGTTCCCAAACTGGGGGGCGCGCCCCCGAGCTGGATAGAAGGGGGGCGTGACTCCGTCTGCCAAAAGTTGCAGTTTTGCTAGAAATCAATACACACACACACACACACATGAAGGAGTAACACTGAATCATCCTCACGTGAGTCTCTCTCTCTCTCTCTCTCTCTCTCTCTCTCTCTCTCTCTCTCTCTCTCTCTCTCTCTCTCTCTCTCTCTCTCTCTCTATATATATATATATATATATGTCTATCTATATCTATCTATCTATCTATCTATCTATCTATCTATCTATCTATCTATCTATATCTATATATATATATATATATATATATATATATATATATATATATATATATATATATATATTTTTTTTTTTTTTGGTCGCTGCCTGTTGCGCCGGTAGGCATCTTCCTGGTGGGGCGTGATGGTCGGCCCAAGGCTTCTTCCAGGTGGGGCCTGATGGTCGGCCCAGCCCGTTCTGGCGCAGGCGAGTGTTTATAGTGGCGCCATCTTGCATTGGCTCATGCTGCCCCCAGGAACTCGTTCTTGATTCGCTTGGACGGCTTCCTCTAGAGTTCGGACTGATGGGTGGTCTTCAGGACAGCATGTGGGTA
>NC_066523.1:11943017-11975517 GCF_024679095.1 Eriocheir sinensis | reverse complement strand
TCTAGCGAAAACTTTTGGGTAATGAAATCCAGTTTTGTCAAGTTCAGTGTTCTTAATTAAAGCATGTTGAGTCTTCATGATCAGCCCACTGATTTTCCTTTCATTTGATATGTCATCATGTTCCGAACAATGGCAAGAGAACTTTCCTGTCGACGAATAAGATTGCAGCTTTTTGTCTGATATATATCAATACTGAATATGACTTTTGACCTTTGGCAGGAAAATATTTTATTGGGGGATCATAAAATTAGCTTCGAGCAAATCATGATAAGAACGACGCGAGACTTGAAAATAAACATTCACATTAATCATTCCCTTTGACATTTTCCGGGAAGACTTTTTATTTGAGACTCATAAAGTCAAATCTGAGGAAATTTCAATATGAATGATGTGTTTTATAAAGATTAATATTAACCTTACTTTTGACATTTTGCAGGAAGATTGTTTTTATTGGAGAATCATAAAGTTAGCTTCCGGCAAACTTCGATAAGAATGGCGGGCGACTTAATTCCAGATAATGACTCTTTTACGGTCGCCTGAATGGGATTGGCGGGCCGGCCATGCACGGGTGGGCCGCGTGGCCAGTGAAGTCTCCCCGAGGCGGGGAAGTGAAAGAAAAGTGTGGTGTTACAGCCATAGTCGTTAAAATCATTAATGCAAAAAAAATCTTATTCACTGAGATATCTTGCATAAATAGATAATCATCCATCGTTTGTGGAGGAACCATGGAAGCTTAGACCTAAACAGGCCAGGGGAGGCGATGGCTGAGTGGTCAGCGAGCGTGCACGGTGTCCTGGAGGACCAGGGTTCGAGTTCCTCCCGCCGCTACAAGCTGACAATTTTCAGTCATCTCCGAATGGGCGAAGATTGCCCGCATGCTGTCCTGATGACCGTCTGTCAACCTGGACTCTAGGTAAGCTCTTTAAAGAGGATCAAAGATTAGCTCTGGGGGGAAGCATGAGCTAAACAAGATAGCGCCACTGCAATACATTGTCTGAGCTATTACGGACTGGGGCCGATCATCAGGCATCATCAAGAAAGCCGACCGACGCAAAGGCTGAACGAAAAATAAAAGGATAGTAGACCATATTATTATTTTTCTTTAACGTGTCGGCCTATAGCGCCGGTAAGCTTTCTTGAGGGGCCAGGATGGTAGTCGGCCCCATCCCGTCATGGCGTAGGCAAGTGCTTTAAAGTGGCGCCATATTATCTTAGCTCGTGCTGCCCCCCGGAACTCGTTCCTGATTCACTTGGACGGTTTCCTCTAGAGTCCGGGTTGATGGGTGGCCTTCAGGACAGCATGTGGGTAGTCTTAAGCCACTCGACGGTGACTGAAAAATCCCAGGTGGTAGCGGCAGATTCGAACCCGCGTCGTCCATCACGCGGTGAATGCGGGGCCCGCACGCTAACCACTCAGCCACCGCCTACCCAGAAAACATCTGTTTCTGTTCCTGTAAATATTGGTTGGGGGTTGGGATGACAAGTACCTCCATTCTTCTTCGTTGTATTCTTCGCACAATACCATCAATCAGCCAAACTTCGCTCGTTGCTGGTGCGAGGGCAAGATCGCTTGATCGCCAGCTCATAGTAAGCAGTGTTTATGGCCTCTTAATCGGCTCTTGAATTGAAACACTTCACCAGGAAATACTGTGTCGCTGAAGGTGATTTTTATTACTTGTCTTAGCTTCCTGTTGCGGGTCCTTATAAGCCTCACAAAGCAAGCATTCACGTTTTGCAGGGGAAAAAAAAAAAGGCATATCTGCATATTTTGTTTTCGTTCCTGCGTTGGCTACATCGAGGTAGGGAAGAAAATCACGAAGGAAGTAAAAAGAAAATTATGGGAAAACTAATGAAAGTAGAACATATCCCAGGGTGATTTTTTTTCTTTCTGTGCTGGTTTTCGTATAAATTTCCGGTAAAAATAATGGACTTTTTTTCACCTAACGAGCCTTTCACACACAAAAGGTCCCGCCGATTATCTGGCCGATAGTCGCCATTATACGGGCGGGATTTTCGCAACAATTTCGCCTCCGATTCAGATGATTTTGTGGAGTTATTTTTGCCACATTTATTACGAAAACTGATCAGTGATAAGAGAGAGAGAGAGAGTTTCGCCACAGTCACCCACGCCATAATACACTGTACATGCACTGTGTCAAGGCCGTGAAATGGTTGACATTATGGCTAGACATGTTCCCCACCTTGAACAAACACTCTCTCTCTCCAACACACGTAATCTTTTTTTTTTTCATTAACTTCAATTTTTCTTGCATTTCTTTGTTTAATTAACTTTCATCTCCACGGTTTCTTACTTATTTTGCTTTCATTTATTACTTTAACACATAAAGTAACACTCAAAAATCCTATTACATACACGCGTAACACAAAATCCTTTCTATACACACACGCGTAACACAAAAACCTTCCTGTATTTTTTCCATGTACATCCTCTTTACCTTGACCCACTGAATTCTACGTAAAAATGACCCCCAAGTACAGTCCACCTCTTCCAGTGACTCGATTTCATTTAAAAAGGCTAACTCCATCTCTTTGTTCACTGTGACTCGTTTTTGCATCCCACGAAGGTTCTTTAGGCCACGAGGAAGGGGACCAGGGCGAGGTGTAAGCATCCGTGTCTTGGGGGAAAGGACTCGAGATCGAAGTCCAGGGAAGGGATTAAAGTTACGGCAGAGTTCTCGGCGCAATCCCACCTCCATCTTGTGATCTGAGCTCTCCAGGGCCTGCTAGAGAGAGAGAGAGAGAGAGAGAGAGAGAGAGAGAGAGAGAGAGAGAGAGAGAGAGAGGGGGTACCAATATCCTCTCCTCTTTATTTATTTCTTTTCCTTGTTCCTTTCCTCCTTCCCACCCGACCCAAACTTTTTTATTTATTTTTCTCTTCCTTTATTCTTTGTAGCATCTCCTTTATTGCTCCTCCTCCTCCTCCTCCTCCTCCTCCTCCTCCGGGTATTACGTTTCCTTTAATATGAACTCCATTTTCTTCCTCTCTCTGTAACACTCTGAAACATTGTATTCTTGCCTCTGACTTCAAAGATTTTCCTGCAACACTTTCAACGCTTTTTCTCCTTCTTCCTCCTCCTCTGAAACTGGCTCATCAGCATCGTCATCATCACCATCATCATCATCATCATCAACATTTTTTTTCTTCCTTTTTTATTTACTTCCCTCCTCTTCCTCTTTCTCTCCCCTATACTTAAACACTTTTCTCCTTCCTCCTCATCCTCTGAAACTAACTCACCATAATCATTCTCATCATCATCAATGACAATTTTTTCTTCTTTCTTTTTCATCCTTCTCTTCCTCCTCTTCTCCTCTATGCTTATATTTACTTTACGTTTTTTTTACCCTTTCCATCCCTCCACTTCATATCTCTTCCACCCTTTCTTCCACACCCTCATTGCCTCTGCCTGACCTGATCCCTTCCCGTTCCCTTCCCTTCGCTTTCTATATTCCCTTTCCTTCTCTTCCCTTCTCTTCTCTTCCTTTCTTTTCTTCTTTTCCCTTCCCTTCCCTTTCTTTCTTCCCTTCCCTTCCCTTCTCTTCATTTCTTCCCTTCCCTTCTCTTCCTTAATTCCCTTACCTTTCATTCCTCCTTTCCCTTCTCTTCCTTTCTTGCCTTCCCTTTCCTGCTCTTCCTTTTTTCCCTTCCCTTCCCATCTCTTCCTTTCTTCCTTTGCTTTCCCTTCTTTTCCTTTCTTCTTTTCCCTTCCCTTCCCCCCCTTTCTTCTCTTCCCTTCCTTTCCATTTTCTTCCTCTCTTCCCTTCCCTTCCCCTTCTCTTCTTTTCTCATCTCTTCCCTTTCCTTTCCTTCTCTTTCTTCTTTTCTTCCCTTCCCTTCCTTTCCTTTCCCTTCCTCCCTTTCCTTCTCCTCCTTTCTTCCCTTCCTTTTTTCCCTTCCCTTCCGTTTCCTTCTTCTCTTCCCTTCCTTTCCCTTCCCTTCTTCCCTTCCCTTCCCTTCTCTTCTTCCCTTCCCTTACCTTCTCTCCCACCGCTGCTCCACGCTACATATGCCCTTCTTCCTCATTCTTCCTCCTTCCTTCCTCTCTTCCTCCCTTCTTTCTTCCCCTCCTTTTATGTCCTCTATTACCGTTATTTATCATCCTCTTCTTTTCTACACAAAGCTTGCCTCTTTTTTTTTTTTTTTTTTTTTTTTTTGTCTTGTTTATGCTATTTTCTTACATTTCCTATTTTATTCTTTTTTTTTAGGCTACATGATTCGTTTCTTTCGTTCGTTCTCTTTTTTCTTACTATCCATATCCGTTCTGTGTGCTGTCGTTTATTTATATATTTTTCATTAGTTCCAATATTTTCACTCATTTCTTATTTTATCTTTTTTCCACGTTTATTTCTTTCCATCTGTTTTTCTTCACCTTCTTCCTTCCCTTTTTCCACATCCCCGGAGATTATTATTTTTTTTTATTATTTCTAGTATTCTTGTATTCTTATCTTCCCTCTCGATTTTTTCTTATTTGGATTTTTATATTTTTTTCTTTCCCTTTCTTCATCTCCCCATTCACATTTGAAACGCATAATTCTTCCTTTCCTTTCTATATTTCCCCAAACCCTTCCTTTCCATTCCTCCCTTCCTCGTTCCTCCCTTCCTTCCCTCCTTCTTTCCTTTCTTTCCTTCCTCCCTTACCCATTCTCACTTGTAAGGCATGATTCTTCCCTACTCATTCTTTCCGTTCCTTCCTTTTCTTTCCTCTCCGTCTTTCCTTCCTCTCTTATTTCCTTGACTAAACGCCCTTCCCTTGGCTTCCCCTCTCCATCTGTAGCTGGTCTCCCTTCCCTTCCACGCCAGCCAGCCCGACCCTTCCACATCTACCTCCCTTCCCTTTCCTTCCACGCCAACTAGTCCGACTTCTCCGCCTCTACCTCTCTTCATAAACTTTCCCTTTCCTTTCATCCTTTTATCCTTCCTTCCTTCCTTTCTTCCTTTCCTTCCTTCCTTCCACATTCTCACTTGTAACGCGTAATTCTTTCTTTTCTTCTCTCTTCATAAACATCCCCTTTCCTTTCATCCTTTCTTCTTTGCTTCCTTCCTCCCTTCCTTCCTTTCCTTCCTTCCTTCCTTCCTTCCACATTTTCACTTGTAACGCATAATTCTTTTTTATCTTTCTCTCTTCATTAACTTCCCCTTTCTTTTCATCCTCCCTCCCTTCCTCCCTTCCTTCCTTCCTTCCTTCCTTCCTTCCTTCCACATTCTCACTTGTAACGCATGATTCTTTCTTTTCTTTAACTCTGCATAAACATCCCCTTTCCTTTCATCCTTTTCATCCTTTCTTCCTTCGTTCCTTCCTTCCCTTCCTTCCTTCCACATTTTCACTTATAACGCATAATTCTTTCTTTTCTTTCTCTCTTCATAAACATCCCCTTTCCTTTCATCCTTTCTTTCTTCGTTCCTTCGTTCCTTCCTTCCTTCCTTTCTTCCTTCCTTCCTTCTTTCCTTCCTTCCTTCTTCCCATCCTTCCTTCCTACTTCCCTTCCTTCCTTCCTTCCTGCCACATCCTGCCTCCCACTAGTATCGTCTTGCTCTTCCTTT
Organism: Eriocheir sinensis; assembly: GCF_024679095.1. Taxonomy (NCBI): domain Eukaryota; kingdom Metazoa; phylum Arthropoda; class Malacostraca; order Decapoda; family Varunidae; genus Eriocheir; species Eriocheir sinensis. The sequence goes on along the minus strand of NC_066523.1, from coordinate 11,969,957 downwards.
GTTATCTCCACTCCTTTGTTTTCCTCGACATCTTCCCTGTTCCTCCCCTCTTCATCTTCACTATATTATTTCTCCACACATTGTCATCTCCCCCAGCACCGGTCCTATTTCCCTCCTCCATCTTCATCATCATCCCCTCATCCATATTCCTCTCTCTCTCTCTTTCTCTCTCAGTATTCTCTTCTTCATTACCTCTTTTTTTTTTCCCCTCCCAGTGCTGTCCCCTCCATTCCTGTCAAAAAATTTTCATCTCGTTTTTTTCTTTTCATTTTATACATTTCTCCTCGCTCCACTTCCATTTTTTTCATTATCTTTTCTTTTTTTTATAACATTTTCACTTCTTTTTTCCCTCCCAGAACTGTCCCTCCCTTTCGTAAGTTTATATTTTCCATCCTCTTTTTTTTTTCATTCTGCATTTCTTTGAACCATTTCTCCTCGCTTCACTTTCTTTCATTTTTACATTATTCTGTTTTTTTTTACAATCTTTTCACTCCTTTTTTTCTCCCTCAAGAGCTGTTCCTTCCCCTCCTTTACTCCATACATGTTTCTTTCCTCTCGCTTTATTCTTTTTTCTTCTCTGTATCCTTCCACCTTTCTCCTCGCTCCACCTTCCACTTTTCCTTTTCTCATACACTCTCCTTCTTTATTATAATTTCAATCCATTCGTTGTCTCCCTTTCCTCTCTTATTTTTCTATTTCTCCTCCCTTTCCTTATGTCCGTCCACCATTTTCCTTCCACGACCCTCTAACAATTTTTTCCATAATATCTTCATCATTTTTTCTCTTTTTTTTTTTCTCTCAAGAACAGTCACATCTTTTCCATCCTACAATTTTTTCCACTTAGATCGCCTGTTCTCTTTCCCCTCTGTTTCCTTACACCATTTTCGCTTTTACCTTGAATAATACCCTTTTTTTTGTTTCTTTCCGTTTCCCTCTCCTCTCATTCTTTCCCCTCTTTCATTCCTCTCCCTAATCTCCCTCTATTTCCTTACACCATTTTCGCTTTTACCTTGAATAATACCCTTTTTTTTGTTTCTTTCCGTTTCCCTCTCCTCTCATTCTTTCCCCTCTTTCATTCCTCTCCCTAATCTCCCTCTATTTCCTTACACTATTTTCGTTTTTACCTTGCTTGTATTTTACCATATTTTTCTTGTTCCTTTCCGTTTCCCTCATCTCCTTCTTTCCCCTCTTTCGCTTCTTTCCGTAATCTCCATCTGCGCCAACCATATGAACCACCGACATATTATTCTTCCCCTTCCTCCATTCCTTGCATATTATTTTCCTCTCCTTCCCGTCTTTTCTTCCTCTGGTATCTTTCCCTTACTTTCTCCGCCCACATCTCTCTCCTACCAATGCCTCTTCCATTTTTTTTCTCATTCACTCTTTGCGTTCCTTCCTTTTCTCTCCTTTCCATCTCTCCTTCCTCTCTCATAGTCTGCCCCTTCTCTCACCATCTGCATCACTCTTCGCCCTATGCACTCTATCCTGCATATTCTTCCCCTTATGCCCTTTCCACTTTTTCCTTCCTTTCCTTTTCTCTCCGTCCTTCATCCCGCTCTAATTTCCTTTGCACAACATTCTTCTTTTGCTGCCCCGTTTCCCATTGCACCAGTTCTTTCTTCTTGTTCCTTCTTCTTTCTCTCCAATTGTTCTTCCTTTCTTATTTAATTTACTCAATGTCTTTCCTTTGTTTCACCGATTTCTCTGACTCTCTCCCTATTCATTCTTTCCTTTCCTATCTTTCCTTTTCTCTCCGTCTTTCCTTCCTCTCTTATTTCCTTCACTGAACGCCCTTCCTTTGGCTTCCTCTCTCCATCTGTACCTGGTCTCCCTCCCCTTCCCTTCCCTTTCAGGCCAGCTAGCCCGACCCTTTCAAATTTCTCTCCCTTCCCCTCCCTTCCACGCCAGCTAGCCCAACCCTTCCACATCTATCTTTCTTCCTTTCCCTTCCACGCCAACTATATCCCGACTTCTCCGCATCTACCTTTCTCCCTTGCACCTTTCTTTCCTTTCCTTTCTTTGCAGCCAGCCCTCAGGTTTCTTCCCTTCCACAACCGCCATCCCGACTCCCTCCGCATCTCTCTCTCTCTTGCACCTTCCTTTCCTTTCTTTCCAGCCCTTTCCTTAACGTTTCTTCCCTTCCACGCGAACTTTCCTGGCCTCTCCGAATCTAGCTATCTCCTTTTCCTTCTCTTCCACGCCGGTTACCCCGTCCTTATCTATCTCTCCCTTGTAACTTCCCTTCTTTCCTTTCTTTGCCGTTTCTTCTAGCCCAACTCCTCCACATAATCTCTCTCCCTTGCACCTTCCTTTCTTTTCTCTCCTCTCTCCGCAGCCCTTTTCCCTCACGTTTCTCGGCCCGACGAAGGCGATATTATAAGCGTCACATATCAGTACGATCTCATCTGTGCTGACCGAGGCCAAAGACGAGGGACCAATTGTAACTTTATCCGCCAGTCTCCAGTGACTCGGCAAGGCTCGTGATGTTGGTCTGGTCTTCTCGGGGACTTCGGAGAGGGGAGACACACACACACACACACACACACACACACACACACACACACACACACAGCAGGGGGAAGGACAATAACATGGACGTTTCTGTAATTGAGTAAAGCTTTTTCTTCGGGTTCGCTGTCAACGTGCACAAACATAATTACTTGCGTCAGCTGGGAGAGGTAGGCGGCGGAATCAATAAGGGTGGTGGTGGTGGTGGTGGAGGGGTGTTGAGTGGGCTGCGGGATGGGGCGAGGCGAGACAGGGTAGATGGGGATAGAAGAGCGGCTCGCCTGGGATGGATAGGTGGATAGATGGGGGTCCTTCTTCACTTGATGGTCCTCTGTTGTCTTTATTGTCCGCCTCTGCTTCTGTTTCTCCAGCTGCCAAAGGACAAAAGAGGCAATTGTTAGGGGAAGTGGCTCAAGACAAACTGGCTGGATCGATGGGCGGATAGGGGAATGGGTGACTGACCTAATGAAGGGAATGGTTGATAGATGGGTTGTAAGGTGAATGGTTGGCTAGATGGATCGTTGAATGGATGGTTGAAGGGAGGTATCGATGAGGATAATTAACGTGTTGATGAAGACGATGAGGATAGAAAAGCATACAGGAAAATAATGGAACATAGATGAAATATAATAAACTTTTCGTGCATCTTTTGCGTCATGTGAATATAAAAGTTTGCAGACCATCGGGTCCCGGAGCTCCACCTCCAATCCATGTAATCCCCTTTTAATGCACAGAGATAATAAATAAAAAGATTTCACATTACAGAAGATAGTAGTAATATTACTAATACTAATATGATAATAATGATATCACTATTATTATTATTAATATTATTGTTATTATTATTATTATTATTATTATTATTATTATTATTATTATTATTATTATTATTATTATTATTACCATCATATCATCATCATCATCATCATTATTATTATTATTATTATTATTATTATTATTATTATTATTATTATTATTATTATTATTATTATTATTATTAAATGATAATAATAATAATAAGAAAAAATAAGAAGAAAAAGAAGAAAAAAGAAGAAGAAGAAGAAGAGGAAGACAAACAAAGAAGAAAAAAAAAAGGAAAAAACAGAACAAATACGAGGAAAAACTGGATATCAATATTTTTTTCCAATATTCAGAGTATTATTTGATGCGTGGAAATACTTGAGCACCCTCGCCTGCAGGAACATGGAACAAACAAATTCATTTATTTCCATGTTCACGCTCACCCTACACCAACGACACGCAGGGCAGCATATTATACGATCCTCTCGATCCTCCGGCCCTGAACACACACACACACACACACACACACACACACACACACACACACACACAGTATAAGAAGAGGTTGCTCTTTAAACTTGAGATCGATGTACACTTCGTGTGTGTGTGTGTGTGTGTGTGTGTGTGTAAGAGAATGTTTATGAAATTGGTGTTGCTCCCGTACAAAAGGGCGTGCCAATCATCAGAGCCGAAAATCAGCGTAAAGGGAAAGTGATATTAAACACGAAGACGATGAAAAATATTAATGTAGTGTGTGTGTATGTGTGTGTGTGTGTGTGTGTGTGTGTGTGTGTGTGTGTGTGTGTGTGTGTGTGTGTGTGTGTGTGTGTGTGTGAATGACCCTGGATGAACGTGAAGAAGAAGTAGAGAAGGGACTTAGAGGAGGGATGAGAATGAGGATAAGGAAGACGATTAGAACGAAGACTAGGAAAGAGTTAGTATGAAATATGAGAACGTGAAAGGTAGAACGTTGAGAACAGGAACAATAAAAGGAGAAAGAGAGAAAGAGAGAAGAGAAAAAGAAAGTGCAGTTTAATCGTGTTTGAAGCCGGAGGGAGAGGAGGGAGGGAAGGAAAGGAAGTAGTGAAGGAAAGAAAAGCAACAGAGAGGGAAGGAAAGGAAGTAGAGAAAGAAAGAACAGCAACAGAGAGGGAAGGAAAGGAAGTAGAGAAGGAAAGAACAGCAACAGAGAGGGAAGGAAAGGAAGTAGAGAAGGAAAGAACAGCAACAGAGAGGGAAGGAAAGGAAGTAGTGAAGGAAAGAAAAGCAACAGAGAGGGAAGGAAAGGAAGTAGAGAAAGAAAGAACAGCAACAGAGAGGGAAGGAAAGGAAGTAGAGAAGGAAAGAACAGCAACAGAGAGGGAAGGAAAGGAAGTAGTGAAGGAAAGAACAGCAACAGAGAGGGAAGGAAAGGAAGTAGTGAAGGAAAGAACAGCAACAGAGAGGGAAGGAAAGGAAGTAGTGAAGGAAAGAACAGCAACAGAGAGGGAAGGAAAGGAAGTAGTGAAGGAAAGAACAGCAACAGAGAGGGAAGGAAAGGAAGTAGTGAAGGAAAGAACAGCAACAGAGAGGGAAGGAAAGGAAGTAGTGAAGGAAAGAACAGCAACAGAGAGGGAAGGAAAGGAAGTAGAGAAAGAAAGAACAGCAACAGAGAGGGAAGGAAAGGAAGTAGTGAAGGAAAGAACAGCAACAGAGAGGGAAGGCAAGGAAGTAGTGAAGGAAAGAACAGCAACAGAGAGGGAAGGAAAGGAAGTAGTGAAGGAAAGAACAGCAACAGAGAGGGAAGGAAAGGATGTAGTGAAGGAAAGAACAGCAACAGAGAGGGAAGGAAAGGAAGTAGAGAAAGAACTGCAACAGAGAGGGAAGGAAAGGAAGTAGTGAAGGAAAGAACAGCAACAGAGAGGGAAGGAAAGGAAGTAGAGAAAGAAAGAACAGCAACAGAGAGGGAAGGAAAGGAAGTAGAGAAAGAAAGAACAGCAACAGAGAGGGAAGGAAAGGAAGTAGAGAAAGAAAGAACAGCAACAGAGAGGGAAGGAAAGGACGTAGAGAAAGACAGAACAGCAACAGAGAGGGAAGGAAAGGAAGTAGAGAAAGAAAGAACAGCAACAGAGAGGGAAGGAGAGGAAGTAGTGAAGGAAAGAACAGCAACAGAGAGGGAAGGCAAGGAAGTAGTGAAGGAAAGAACAGCAACAGAGAGGGAAGGAAAGGAAGTAGAGAAAGAAAGAACAGCACCAGAGGGAAGGAAAGGAAGTAGAGAAAGAAAGAACAGCAACAGAGAGGGAAGGAAAGGAAGTAGAGAAAGAATGAACAGCAACAGAGAGGGAAGGAAAGAACAGCAACAGAGAGGGAAGGAAAGGAAGTAGAGAAAGAAAGAACAGCAACAGAGAGGGAAGGAGAGGAAGTAGTGAAGGAAAGAACAGCAACAGAGAGGGAAGGAAAGGAAGTAGTGAAGGAAAGAACAGCAACAGAGAGGGAAGGAAAGGAAGTAGTGAAGGAAAGAACAGCAACAGAGAGGGAAGGAAAGGAAGTAGAGAAAGAAAGAACAGCAACAGAGAGGGAAGGAAAGGAAGTAGTGAAGGAAAGAACAGCAACAGAGAGGGAAGGAAAGGAAGTAGAGAAAGAAAGAACAGCAACAGAGAGGGAAGGAAAGGAAGTAGAGAAAGAAAGAACAGCAACAGAGAGGGAAGGAAAGGAAGTAGAGAAAGAAAGAACAGCAACAGAGAGGGAAGGAAAGGAAGTAGTGAAGGAAAGAACAGCAACAGAGAGGGAAGGAAAGGAAGTAGAGAAAGAAAGAACAGCAACAGAGAGGGAAGGAGAGGAAGTAGTGAAGGAAAGAACAGCAACAGAGAGGGAAGGAAAGGAAGTAGTGAAGGAAAGAACAGCAACAGAGAGGGAAGGAAAGGAAGTAGAGAAAGAAAGAACAGCAACAGAGAGGGAAGGAAAGGAAGTAGAGAAAGAAAGAACAGCAACAGAGAGGGAAGGAAAGGAAGTAGAGAAAGAACAGCAACAGAGAGGGAAGGAAAGGAAGTAGTGAAGGAAAGAACAGCAACAGAGAGGGAAGGAAAGGAAGTAGAGAAAGAAAGAACAGCAACAGAGAGGGAAGGAAAGGAAGTAGAGAAAGAAAGAACAGCAACAGAGAGGGAAGGAAAGGAAGTAGTGAAGGAAAGAACAGCAACAGAGAGGGAAGGAAAGGAAGTAGTGAAGGAAAGAACAGCAACAGAGAGGGAAGGAAAGGAAGTAGAGAAAGAAAGAACAGCAACAGAGAGGGAAGGAAGTAGAGAAAGAAAGAACAGCTTCAGAGAGGGAAGGAAAGGATGTAGTGAATGAAAGAACAGCAACAGAGAGGGAAGGAAAGGAAGTAGTGAAGGAAAGAACAGCAACAGAGAGGGAAGGAAAGGAAGTAGAGAAAGAAAGAACAGCAACAGAGAGGGAAGGAAAGGAAGTAGAGAAAGAAAGAACAGCTAGCAACACGGGCAGCAGACGGAACGAGGTAATTGCTACACGATCAATACATGGGTAGATCCTGCTGTTTCTACAAGTTTCTGCACCCGAACGGTCTCTTCCGCGTCAGGCACCCTCTCCATACTGTCTTACACACGCTTTTGTCATTTTAATTCTGTCCTTACTCTCTCTCTCTCTCTCTCTCTCTCTCTTCTATACTATTCTTCTGTATTCTTGGAGTTCTGTCTCACATATTTATAATCCTTTTCTCTCCAACTCTCACCACCTTCTCTCCCCTTTGGTATGAAATTCTTAACTACAAATCTTCTTTCATTGCTTCCAAAATGTTTAGCTCTGCATTCATCTCTCTTGCATTAATATTTATCATTCATTATTCTGTTTCCACTCTCTTGTACATGTTTCATTTTTCAAACCGATTTCCATCATTCCCAAAACGCTGAGTTCAGTGATTTAGTGATCCGTCTAATGGAAGCAACCTTATCTTTCCCTTATCACGCCCCCGTTGCCGTATCCTTTCTGCATTTACGATTATCGCTCACAAACTGTCGCTTATCAGTGTTTAACCGCCAAGTGCTTCATTATCTTATCTACCTAACACACTAACTTCTATTTTTTCCTCTCCTTACTGCGTTGCTCTTTCATATCCTAAAGGCTCCTCAATTACTTATTTATTACGATTCTTTAAAGCGTTGAGTTTCGTATTTTGTGTCTTATCTTACACAGGTGTATATATTTCATTCTTTGTAACTTAACTGTCATATTTTCGTCTGCCAGAGAAGATTCACACTAACGAACAGTCTGGTATTGTTTTAAAGATTATTCTCGTGCCCTGCCACATGCACACCTGTACGCTCCTTTAATTAATACAACCATCACGGCCGGCATTGCTTTTTTTCTCTCCTGTAAAACACTCCAGTCCATAACTCGTCTGTATTTAATGATGACGTTAATGATGGAACTAAATTTGTTCTCTCTCTCTCTCTCTCTCTCTCTCTCTCTCTCTCTCTCTCTCTCCCCCCAACTGGTATCTCTCCTACATCTTAAAACACACATTTATAGCTCATGTGGAAAATAATAAATTAACGTGTTGCCTCTATTCCGAGCGGTGGTGCGCATATTGGCATGTCCTTTTTTTTTCACTTTTTTTTTTTCATTATCACGCCACAAGTGTATATGACCCTAATTTCACCCCTCTTGGTTTATGTACACTTAGACCTATATTCTCAAACATTTCTGGGCTCACATATGATAAGATTTTCGCGGAGGAGTTTGGGGCATTTCCAAGAGTAGTCTTATAACCCTGATGGTAGTTTGACCTTTCTTCTGTACCATGAACCTAAAAAAAAAATCATTTGAACTTGACTGATCGGCCTTTATAAATAAGTTGATGTGAGAGGCGAAAGTGTCTGAGAATACCAACCTCAGTCCTATAATTTCTTTGACTTTCTCGATCGCGTGCGAAGTCACATGGCTAACTCAAGGAAGCCAGCAGTAAAGACCTCGCAGATAACCCTTGGCACGCTCCGGACAGATCGATTCTTGAGTCATTTTCGTAATCTCCACGTTTGTATTCTTATCAGGATTTGTGTGACAGGCATTTATCCGTGGCTCAGATACATCACACTTTAGGATACTCCGTTCATCTTACCCCCACATCTACAGTCATTCACTTTCCCTGCTGCAGCTTCTCTGTTCGCTGATCTGCCACAATTAAATACGTCCCACTTTCGAAAACCCCGTCCCTCCTACATCTACAGCTATTAACTTTCCCTGCTGCAACCTGTTTATTCGCTGCCCTGCCACTTTAGAATACTCCGTTCATACTTCTCCTACATCTACTCCTTCCTTGCTGCAGCCTCTTACATCCGCTGTTGTACCGCAATCCACTTCCTACGGACTGTTTATAATGTAATACTTGTGTAATACTTCTGACTGAGTGTTTGAACGGGTTACTTGAATGCAGGCGGCAAGAACTCACTCAACGTATTCTTAAACATTTCAATGCTCAAGTTCGCACATTTGACAAGGCTTTCCTAGGAGTTGACGGCCTTTCCACGGGTAGTTTTATGACCCTGGTGGAAATATGGCAAATACTGTGTACAGTAAACGTGAAAAAAAAAAACACTCATGAGAACGCGTATTACTTTTTTTTTTTTTTTTTTTTTACCTTTAGAAATAGTTGACGGGCGAGCCGGAAATGTCTAACAATACCAACCTTAACAAGTCACGTGATTACTGATGAGTTTCCTAAAGCGCGCAGTGGTTTTGGGGTTATTCTCCTGCTTTATTTGGCTTAGTGGATGACGTTGAGTTGTTCGTGACTGTTCTGGCTCGCTGTGGCTGATTTTAAATGGTGTGTGTGTAGGGGGGGTGGGGGGGGGGGGAGGTGAAGCATGCAAGTTGAAGGGTGAACGAGGAAGGGGGAGTACAAGGTGAGGGGGAGGGAGACAGGTTGTGATAGTGTGTGATTTATTTCGTACGTACATCAGCATTAATGGTGTTGGTGTTATTCTCCTTCTTTAGTTGGGTTAGGGAATGACGTTGGGTTGTTCGTGTCTGTTCTGTCTGGTTGTAGCTGATTGTGTGTGGTTGTGGTGGTGGGTGGGCAAAGCGTGCAAGCTGAGGGGGGAGTGAGGGAGGGGGAGTACAAGGTGAGGGGAGGGTAACAGGTTGCTATAGCTACTTGTGACCCACATACACATTTGGTTACCATGAAAAGCCACGGTCCTCCCTCCTCCTCCTCACCTGCTTGTCCTGAAAAGTCAATACAACAGCGAATGGCAAAACAATATTCTCCCGATGACTGGAACTTTCTTAGGCTTTTTTTGTCTTTGTCTCACACACACACACACACACACACACACACACACACACACACACACACACACACACACACACACACACACACACACACACTTCTGCAATACCATTAGCTACGTCACTGCAGATGAAGCCGAGAAAGAGAAAGAAGGAAGAGGAAAGTGGACGGCATGAGTAACAGTGACAGAGCATAGCAGGAAGGAAAGAGAAAAGGAGGAAGGGAAGAGGAAGGAGGGAGGTATGATTAACAGTGACAGACCATAGCAGGAAGGAAAGAAAAAGAGAAAGAAGGGAGAGGAAAGTGGACGGCATGAGTAACAGTGACAGAGCATAGCAGGAAGGAAAGAGAAAAGGAGGAAGGGAAGAGGAAGGAGGGAGGTATGATTAACAGTGACAGAGACAAGCAGAGAGAGAAAGGAGGAATGACAAACTATGCCAAAAAAAAAAGAGGGTAAGGATGAGGAAGGAGAGAGACAGGAATAACAGTGACAGAGACCATAGGAGGAAGGGAAGAGTGACAGATTTTGACAAGAAAAGAGGTGAAGGGAAGAGGAAGGAGGGAGACATGAATAAATGTGATATAAGCAAAGGAGAAAGGTGGTGAAGAAGGAAGAAGGGAAGGTTGACAGTGACTGAGGCGAGTAGAGGAGAGAGGAAAGAGTAACAATGAAAGAGAAGAAGGAAGGCTGAGGAGGGAGGGAGGCAAGGGTAACAAAGGCAGAGGAAGTGGAGGATAGGGTAAGGAAGGTAGTGAAGAATGACAGACGGGGGAAGGACACACACACACACACACACACACACACACACACACACACACACACACACACACTTCCCATGCAGACGCCAGGTACACATGCACAGGCACCGCAAGGATTATTTTTTCCAAGAAGCTCGCAGTCGAAGAGGAAATACCTTACACACACACACACACACACACACACACACACACACACACACACACACACACACACACTAGCAAAGAAAAGGTACGGAGTGAAGTCGACGAGTTATGATTTTGCAATGTACAAAAGAAGCGAGGCGCAGACCAGTAATCCTGTTTACCAATAAATTAAGAAAAAAGAGACAACTGCACGAATTATCTAACGCTCTAATCCTTCTAATCCTATATTATCTACATTACGCATGGGTCTCTCTCTCTCTCTCTCTCTCTCTCTCTCTCTCTCTCTCTCTCTCTCTCTCTCTCTCTCTCTCACACACACACACACACACACACGATGAGTAAATGCATAACGCAAACCCACCTAGTTAAGTTCATTCTCTCGGTGTGGCGTTGCAGGGAGACGAGGCAAGGCGAGGCGAGGGAAGGGGAAGGTGGATCATGCGGGGAAGGGAGGTGGAGCTTGGGTGGAGGCAGGCGAGGGGAGACCCAGACAACTCATCGAATGTCACCCCCCTCCCCCTTTCCCTCCCCGCTATTCTTCCTCCCCTGAGTCACCTTTTCCGAGGCTCCAGTTCGGCGCCACTCACGGTATTGATACATTTGGTGTTGAGGTGCGAGTGAGCGAAAAGGTTCAGGGCGAAAAATGGCGTGTGGGAGGAAGCGAGCGAGGACGACGACGACTAGGAGTGGAGGGCGGAAGGGCGGTGATGTGTGTGTGTGTGTGTGTGTTATGGTAAAGAGAAACGACGGAACAAGGGTTAAACAAAGAGAGAGAGAGAGAGAGAGAGAGAGAGAGAGAGAGAGAGAGAGAGAGAGAGAGAGAATATATGCCTCTCCTACATTAAAAAATATATATATATATATATATATATATATATATATATATATATATATATATATATATATATATATATATATATATATATATATATATATATATATATATATATATATATATATATATACAAACGTAAAAAGTTAAGAAATGTCATATTGAGTTCCCGAGGTGACTTTATACTCCCCTCTTGTATAAAGGAGGTATTTATGGTAAAAGGAAGGCTGTGTGTGTGTGTGTGTGTGTGTGTGTGTGTGTGTGTGTGTGTGTGTGTGTGTGTGTGAAAGCGAATTACTAGTCCACATGTGCGTAGCAAGTGTGGCTATAGACCAACATCAGCTGACTAACTAGGAAACTGCGGCAGATACTCCACCAAGCGTCTATAATATATCATCCGAAACGCTGAGGATGTGAACCTCTGAGTCGCGTATCAGGTTGTTAAGCTTTATTCTTCCTCGTTCGGTCACGGCATCCGAGTGAAGGTGATACAAGAAAAGATATCCTTCATGATCACCCTCTGCATCAAACATACACAGACACACACACATGGAAAGAGAGGATAGTCATGGGTGTCCTAACGTGGCCTCAACGAATCTCAGCTCAGTGGTTTTGATGAAAGTTCTGCACACTTGTTCGAGTCGTTAAAATGCATTCGAGGGACGTAAGAAAAAATAAGAAAGAAAGAAGAAGAAGAAGAAAAAGAAGAAGAAGAAAAAGAAAAAGAAGAAGAAGAAGAAGAAGAAGAAGAAGAAGAAGAAATGAATTGCCTAAAATTAAGCGTGTAACCTCAGGCCTTGGTTTTGGTCACGTCACAAGTGGTCAGACGACATATTATGAATGGCGACCCCCTGCACCTGGGTTTTGTATGGGGACTCTCTCTCTCTCTCTCTCTCTCTCTCTCTCTCTCTCTCTCTCTCTCTCTCTCTCTCTCTCTCTCTCTCTCTTTTTCGGTGCCGTCCTCGCAGTCACAGTCTTGTCCGCCATCCAACGATAACGCCCTTGGTCTCGCGTCTTCACACTCCAATATGACAAAGCTACACACTTCAGTACTGTCCCGCAATAGACGTAGATAGATAGATAGATAGATACAGAGGTAGATATACATACAAGCATAGCTACATACATAGCGACATTTAAAGTTCCCTGAATTATCAGCCTCTCCACTCTTCAGCATAATTTTCCAAGCCTTTCCAACTGGTGACGATACAACTATTTTGCTATGCCTCTTTGCTTTAGTTTATCTTTACACAAGTCATTCACTCACTCACTCGATCAATCAATCAATCAATTAATCAATCAATCAGTCAGTCAATTGATCAATCACTCAATCAATAATTCAGTCAATCAATCAATCAATCATTTAATTAAACTGGCAGTCTGCCGGTCTATTAATCAGTCAATCAGTCAATCTATCCATCCATCGGTTAATAAGTTAATCAATCTTTCAGTTAATCTGTTATTCTGCCAATCAATTAATCAATCAATCTTCCCGTCAATATGTTAATCAACCAATCGATCTGCTAATCAATCAATCAATCAATCACGACCAGTCAGCTTATCGATCAGTAAGTCACTAAAACATCCAGGTAAGCATCAACACTCAGCGAAGGCGCATATATAAGACTTTACGTTGGTTACACGGACAATAAATTGTAGCAAAGTTTAACAGCATTATGTGATATCAACGCACTTTAGTCTTGTTATTCGTTCTGCTTGCTTGGGGAGGTCGTGGTGTGTGTGTGTGTGTGTGAGAGAGAGAGAGAGAGAGAGAGAGAGAGAAATTGCGATTCTACACTTAAATGTTGCTCTGACTCAAATAAAACTGGAAAAAAATCAGCAATTGTTACAAATGACGCGCCGTTACCAATGAAAAATGTGGCACTTGCACGCGGAACGTATTACTCGTCAATATTTGTCTGTTTGGGCAGCGATGTTTGTTTGACTGCTCCATGACATGCAAACTTCAAGCCCTTACATTAGTCTCTATTGCAATACGATTTTGGATCTTTTCTTCGCTTTAGTTCCTCTCTTGCAGCCAACATTTTCTTCGGTTACCTCAGCTGGCATCTTTTAAGTGAGACTGACCTTTTATATCACTGTTCCTTCTTCGTTTATTGCTAATCTTTGCTTGCATCTTAAAAGCTGAACCGCAATCTTATATGTGAGCCAAACCACTAGTTCGCACACACTTAAATTTTGCTTCGTAAAAAAAATCTATAATAAATGAAAAGAGTTGCGAGGGAGATGGTGCCCTAATATGTTCTCATTAATTACCCGCTTGTAAGTATAAGGTAAAACTACAATCTCACATGTGCTTAATTTGATGCTGCACGACAACACGAAAAGAAAATAGCTGTGAGGGAGACAGAGCTTTTTCCTGTCCCAGTCCGTTTTATTGATTACGTGAGTTTGTTGAAGAGCAATGGCGCGGGTTGGCAGGGCTTCCTCCCCCAACGTGAGCAAGTGAGTGAGTAATATTTTTGGTCCCGTTGAGTCATGAGTTATTTTTGGAGTATGACTTATTACAGCAACCTGAAGACAATATAACTAGTGGATGTACACAGGTTCAGTGGGGACTGCGATATTTTCAGGTGACAGGGGAGTATATATTTTTATGAAAAGGGAGGAGCACCAAGTCTTATGAGTCTAGTATATGACTGTCAGAGGGGAAATTGCAGAGACACGCCAGTCCTCGCCGACAGACCGACTTGGTCGGCTAGATTTCGATCGGCGCGTGCTCCCTCGTGCAGGAGGGAGCAATTTTTTCCCTCTTCGGACAAGGGCCCGTTCCCCTAGTGATACTAGGGGGAAATCTTTGAAGAAGGGGAAATTGTGCAGAGACACGCCAGTCCTCGTCGAAAACCGACTTGGTCGGCATCAGCCGATAGAGTCGATCTATCGGCACCCTATTCATGGGCCGTCACCCGACGAAGCGCCATGGTCCCTCCGCGGAGTGACAAAATCTTTAAACGGCAACGGAAATTGCAGATACCCATTTTGTTTTTCATTCACACTTTTATATAATAATCTGAAAGGCCGAGTGAGAAAAGGCCACAGTCGAACGTCCTCCCTGTATACGCTACTGTTGGTTGGTTGATATAAATATATATAAATATAGTCTTCTACCTCTTAAATTCCGTCGCGATGTTGCCTCTCTTTCTATCTTCTATCGATATTTTCACGCTGACTGCTCTTCTGAACTTGCTAACTGCATGCCTCCCCCCCTCCTGCGGCCTCGCCTCACACGACTTCCTGATCAAGCTCATCCCTATACTGTCCAAACCCCTTATGCAAGAGTTTACCAGCATCTTCACTCTTTCATCCCTCAGGCTGGTAAACTCTGGAACGATCTTCCCTCATCTGTATTTCCTCCTGCCTACGACTTGAACTCTTTCAAGAGGAAGGTATCAGGACACCTATCCTCCCGAAATTGATTTCTCTTTTTGGCCACTCCTCTCTACTCTATTCAGGAGCAGTAAGTAGCGGGCTTTTTTTTTCATTATTGTTTTCTTTTTTTTTACTCCCTTGAACTGTCTCCTGTGCTGTAAAAACAAAAATGTAAGCTACAGCAGCAACCGAAAGTATGCACTCATAAAAATTATGATATTTGTAGATTCTATTCAGCTCAACTCCATTAGTTATCGAAATCTATTACATTACAGAATATTCTAACAGATGTTATAGAGGCAAAAATGTTAATGCTTTGTTTGCTTTACAGAGTGTGGCAGAGAGAGCCCTTCCCTTGAGGACACCCGCCGGGAGGCCACACCCCCGCCCGAGGGAGCCAGCAGCAGTAACAGCAGCGGCACCATGTTTCCCCCGCCCCCCGCAGCCCCTCAGGACTCTGGTGCCCTGAGCCCGGCCTCCTCATGGGACTGATTTATGGCAGACTTACGTGGCTCGCGCCTCCGGAACTTGAGCAAAATGGCGTCGGCTGGCCCTAGTGTTAATTTAAAGGCTGACGCCGTGACTATACCTCAGAGTTCCTAGGATATAATTATTTCATAGGAAAATTATAGCTATCGATGATTCACCGTCCTCTTTGAAGTTACTTAATCGATCACTGACAAATCAAACGTGAATGTGTGGATGCTGCTGGAGAATATTGCGTGAGCCTTCGTGGAAAATCAAGTAGTTTTCCTTCTCACCAATCTTAAAGTTGAGCATTGCTCGTGACGTGACCCGCGTGCTGTGTTCGGTGGGAGCGATGCGACAGTGACATCAGCCAAGCATCATCACCCGGCCGGTAAGCAGAAGCAGTGACGTCATCGGGAAGGCGTTGTGGCAGGCCGCCTCTCCTGAGTCTTCACACACAGGATCCTCCTCCAGCCTGAGTAGATAGTTCAGCACACAGTTCAGCACCAACCGCTGCTGCAGGTTTGGGAGCTGAGCAACGAAACCAAATCATTTTCATTGTTTCTGTGGCCGTGAACAAACTTAGTGATCGTCTGTATCTCAGTCAGCAGCCAGTCGCGGCTCTAACTGACTATCAGCCCTTCTTGCTACCAAGCCCTCCTGAACCCTATACTTTCGTCCTCAGACTAAAACCAACACCCGCCTCAGCCGCCACACTACCACCACTCAGCGGCGGGAGACGTGTGTAACCTGAGGGTGCAGCAGATAAGCCCGCCTCGCAGGGTCCTCAAGTAACATGACGGACAAGGGCGTGACGATCGAACGTTCCCCGTCAGGTTTGGGCATCGGGGTATTCTCCCCTCACCTGGCGGGGGGCGGGGGCAGCCCATGGGAGCAGCAGCAGCAACAGCAGCAGCAGAATGCCCTTATCACCAAGTTAGCGGCGACGCCTCCGACCAGACTCAGTCGAAACACTGAAAGCGTCGACAAGGAAAAGAGGATCAGAAAGGCGGATGACAAAGGCAATGTTGTAAGTACTTTTTTTACACCTATCTAATCTTTCTAATTAAGAACTTTCAGTTAAACGATTTTAATCAACTGTGTGAAAGTTTTTTTTCTGAATTATGACTCCTTGCATTTTAATAAAATTTTGCGAAAGTATTCCAACGTGTTGGAATTTACAGATTCAAAAACTTAGATGACTTATTTAACAATATTTTGCTTCACATCATCATTATCATCATCAACAGCAGTAGCATCAGCACCAACAATAGCAACAACTACAACAACAAAACAAAAAAAGAAAAACAACAATAATAACAATCATCAAAATAACAATTGCAACATCACAAAAATAATAACGATACCACCACCAACACCAACACCAACACCACCGCCAACAACAACAACACCACCGCCAACACCAACAACACCACCGCCAACAACAACAACACCACCGCCAACAACAGCAACACCACCGCCAACACCAACAACACCACCGCCAACAACAACAACACCACCGCCAACACCAACAACACCACCGCCAACACCAACAACACCACCGCCAACAACAACAACACCACCGCCAACACCAACAACACCACCGCCAACAACAACAACAACACCGCCAACACCAACAACACCACCGCCAACAACAACAACACCACCGCCAACAACAACAACAACACCGCCAACACCAACAACACCACCGCCAACACCACCGCCAACAACACCAACACCACCGCCAACAACAACAACACCACCGCCAACACCAACACCACCGCCAACAACAACAACAATCACAAACAAACACACACACACACACACACACACACACACACACACACACACACACACTTACGATCACAGCCCCCCCCCCCCCCTCACCCCACCACAGTAACAATAACAGCCCAACACAAGTGGTATTGCTGCCCTGACAGAACCGAAGCTGTGGGTGTGGGGGGTGGGCGCGCGCGGGCCAGCTGGAGCACGACCTGGGGGAGCTGAAGATCACCCACTCCAACCTCCTGACGGGCCTCCACCAGCAGATCGATTCCCTCAAGCAGAAGAACAGGGGTAAGCACACACACACACACACACACACACACACACACACACACACACAGAGAGAGAGAGAGAGAGAGAGAGAGAGAGAGAGAGAGAGAGAGAGAGAGAATAAAATAAAAGATAGTATAAGATGTGACCAGTGAAGGAAGAAGAATCAAGGGAAGGCTAAGGCTAAGGATACTTGAGGAGAACGGAGGTGAGGAGGGTTGTGTCGGTGGAGGAGTCAAGGAAGAAGCACCATACGAGAACGGAGTGCAAGGGAGGATGCAGTACACGGTGGATGACGCTGCACCAGAATAATTAGACTAATGCAGTCCATTAAAAACATGTTGGTAATGTTTTCTGAAATGAAGTAGCATCCCATGACAACTTCGTAACAGTGTGAAATACACCTTGCAGAAGATCCCTTCACCTTCATAGCCGTTATTTCCCTATTTCCAGACTTGACCTTCCAGCTGCTGATGGGGCCGTACGCCAGCCAGGTGAACCAAGACATTCCCTTCAGCCCGGAGAGCGACGAGGCTACATCTCCCAAGGTCAGGAGTCAAGAGTCATGTGCACGATAGTCGCGGTGAAAGGAAAGCCGTGAACTAAACATCTGTAAACTCAGCTCACAAAATGTTTCATGTAACACAATTTTACTTGAATAATTTTCAAGGATTTGGATATCTTATTCCTTCTTGAATATAATAATTTTTCAAATCGAGATGCGACATACTTTCCAATAACAGCTACGGGAACACAGACACACACACACACACACACACACACACACACACATAGATATATATATATATATATATATATATATATATATATATATATATATATATATATATATATATATATATATATATATATATATATATATATATATATATAGGCTATATATATATATAGTGTTACGACTGTGTATATATATATATATATATATACATATATATAGATATATATATATATATATATATATATATATATATATATATATATATATATATATATATATATATATATTTATATAAGGACATAAGAACGGAAGGAGTCTGCAAGAGGCCGGTTGGCCTATACAAGGCAGCTCCTGTACACTCAACCCCACCTTACCTCACCATCCATGGCTTTATCTAACCTCTTCTTGAATGTATCTATGCTATTGGCTCCCAAGCCTGTTCCATTCGTCCACCGCTCTATTGGTGAACCAATTCTTGCCTATGTCTTTGTTGAATCTGAATTTGTCTAACTTAAAACCATTGCCACGCGTCCTGGCTCTTTCATATATATATATATATATATGTATATATATATATATATATATATATATATATATATATATATATATATATATATATATATATATATATATATATATATATATAAGAACGTAAGGAGTCTGCAAGAGACCGGTTGGTTTATACGTACAAGGCAGCTCCTGTAAGTTTAACCGCACCTTACCTCACTATCAATGTTAGATTGTTATTTGGTTTGTTAGTTAGTTAGTTAATAGGTAATCAAACAACTGTATTACCGTTAGTTGGGAAGGTAGTTAAATAGGTAGTTCAATAGTTTAATAGTTAGATAGTTAGTTAGTTAATTTTACTATATTCCATATTTATTTATTTATTTATTTATTTATTTATTTATTTATTTTTGTATTATTCTAGATTAGGGTCCAACTCACACCCACGAATGCCTTGGTGTTCCATAAAAGGTTTAGTGTCCATACAACACATTGCCGTATTGCATTGCCGTCGCAAATCACTCGTTCTTGTTATATATAAAAAAATTGTCGTAAATATTTACGTCAGTCGCGCAGTCGCGCCCGCCCGCGCCCGCCATGGTGGTGGTAGTAGGAGGGTCTGTAGGGTTGCCAGATGCTTCAATAAGAGAAATCCTCACACCACGTCACGATAATATATAATAATTTACACATAATATATCAAATAATAATGAGGATAATATTAACGAAAGCGTAGCCTCCTCGCAGAAATAAGTCGCATATACATGGGGGGGGGAGTCCAGGGGGGGAGCAGCCCACCCTGGTTAGGAGGTAATGTAAAGTTTGATTGGAGTAGTTTTAATACGCTCCCCCACCCAAAACCCTCGATTTCCCACGGGTGTCCAAGTTGAACCTCTCTGCGAGCTATTTTGCGGTAGCGGCGGCGGGTGTTCAACACGCTTTGAAAATTTTTTTTTTTTTTAT
Source organism: Eriocheir sinensis (assembly GCF_024679095.1). Lineage (NCBI taxonomy): Eukaryota > Metazoa > Arthropoda > Malacostraca > Decapoda > Varunidae > Eriocheir > Eriocheir sinensis. Next base: position 11,950,511 of record NC_066523.1, on the reverse strand, counting down.
AGTGATTTAATGATTTGCGACAGAAACGGTTGGCAGAGTATTCCATAGCACACCGAAAACTACCAGAAAAAAATAGTCTCGTCCACCAGTGTAAGTTGGGTCATAATCTGGACATTTACCTTTAATATGTTTTATTTAATTTTATTTTAGTTTTTCTTGTTTTTCTTTTTTCTTTTTCTTTTCTTTTCTTTTATTTTATTTTCTATTGGTGTTTTTTTTATATTTCTTTCCTTTTTCTTTCTCTTATTGCTGTTGTTGTTCGCCTGTATCGCAGGTAGGCGATATATATATATATATATATATATATATATATATATATATATATATATATATATATATATATATATATATATATATATATATATATATATATATATATATATATGACACCTTTACTGCTTCAGAATGAGGCGCCAGCAAAGCCTGAAGCCAACAAGAGGAGCGCTGCCCCCGAGGCCCCCACCCTCAGTCAGCCCAGCCCAGGCCTCGCCTCCACAACCGCCACTACCACCGCCATCACCAATGCCCCTGACCCCCTCAAGACACTACCGCCTCAACAAACCCTCTCCAACGGGGATTTTGTTATTAGGTGAGCGAAAGCAATCCATACACTCATCAACAGTAATCTACGCCCACACACACTTTTTTTTTTTTTTTTTTTTTTTTTTTTTGGTCTACTGTGCAGGGACACTGTCTGGTCAGTGTTCCGCTGTGCTGCGGATCGCTGGTCTTCGTGGTACGTTTGGCATTACAATACGTCCGTGTACAGTAATTAGTAAAGTTTTGCCAATAGTTTTCCTTCCTTTCCCGTGCACAGACGCCCCCTGCCTGGCCGGACCGGGCGCGGCGACCCCCGCCTAGTGCGCTCCCTGGATCTGGAGCTGCTGGAGGAGGAGGCGGGCCACACGCGGCGCCTGTTGGAGGAGGAGCGCGCCAAGAACAAGTACCTCACCACCCTCGTCGAGGATCTCAAGAGGTGAGGACAAACATATAGCAAAAATATAATATATACACTAAGATTAAGGTTGGACATTTTGAACAAGATATCATGATATAAAAATATTTGTAAATTAGTCGTCTTCAATATAACTTTTACAACATATTCCTCGGCACTAAAATACAGCTCACGTTTACTGAAAGATTTTTCCAAATTCAATACACGTAATTTCTAAAAGGGATAGTATGATGACTCCAACTCATAATTCCTCTCAACCTTTCACGTTTTTTTTTCTCATTATTGCAATGATAAAGAAGTGTCCGGGACGCAACTGATCTGTCTCGCTCGCCATGTCCGGCTAAAAACAATTCAAATAATTTTAAATACAAATTTTCTTATCCAAGAGGGTAGTTATGAGAAGAGGGATCCCAGTGAGGGAGTGAGCATACCAGCGGTTAACCAAGTCACGCCCGTCATGACTCACAGAAGCCGCCAGTGCCAACCCGCATCACGCCGCTCCTGTTAAGGCTTAGGCTGAGGGAGCACAAACCAAGACCCCCAGACAGATCTACTGTACCCCAGGCCGGGCCGGTCTCGAAGATTACATCTTGCTGGCCCCACCGAACATGCTGATTCACCTCGCGAGTCGTTATGACCGGCGGCTGGCAATTTGAGCACATTATATCATATACATTTTCGATTTCATGATCATTACTTCCAGTGATATAGTTAATGATTTCACGTAATATTCATCCACACTCATGACTATAAATTATACGCACAAATCATGATTTTCTTTACAAAAATATATATATCAGTCACAACATTCCCTTCTCTGGTGTAATGTTTCAACATTGTGGAGTGCTGTGCGCCGTTCGTAACCTGAATGAGTTAGGGACAAAGAAAAAATCGTATTCATCGGTAATTGAGAAGTTTTGCTATCCTCTGATGTGTAAGCTCATTCACAAGAACTTGCTCTTCAGCGTGCAATGATGTGGTTGAAAGTAAATTATTCACAATACACCAAAGGCGCCTAGTTAACTAATCGAGCAAAGTGTATGTATTTGAAGGTTATGAAGATAGCCTGGCTACTTCACATTTTTTTTGTTGATTTGCACAAGATCAGTTGCCGCACAGACACGGGAGTGTGGGACAGACTTGGGAGGAAGGGAGCGTCGTGGGGAGGGGAGTGACGTCCACTTGACCCAGTGTGGTCGTCATCAGCTCAGCTGAACAGACAGAGGATGTTTCGGGGACGAAATGGAGGCGCTACGTGTAAACATTATCCGAGTGGTTGGATCTCCTATATTATTGTTCTCTCTCCCTCTTTTGTAAAACTATTAATCATACTTGTAAACTGTTTTTTTTTTCATAAATACGAAACTAACCGCAATATATCCTGCACATAGGCTCCAGCAGTACATCTGTCAAATTACATGATGTGGACAATTTCATCTGGTTAAACAGAATAATTGTTTTTTTCCTGACACCAACACGTTTCCTTTTGTTCCTGACCTATTATGCGTGGGTATGGAAGATTTTTAGATTCCACTTAATTATCTTTTTATGGCTTCGGTGCCGTGGAGTAACTCTCAATGTGGGTCTGAGATGCAGGAGGTTAGGCAGTCAGTTCGGAAGCGGTGTACCTGATGAGTCTATTCATGGAACCATTGACACATGTGAGTCGTCTCGTAGGTGCCGCAACACTGTAGCGTGAGGGGCCAAACGACATGGGTGGAAACAACACATCGCTTGTGACACACCTGTAACCTTACAGGCCAGCGGGACGATGTGGAGGAATACAACAAACTATTTCACTAGCTATGTATTAAACTGATTAAACAATAGCTTCTACTGCTCCCTCCGCCAGAATGCTCACAGACGACACCCCGCCCGCCACCCCTTCCGGGAACAACATTCAGGTTGGCGGCGCCGTGGTACGTGACCCCGCGCACTCACTGGCTTGCTTCTCCTGCAGCCCCGCCCCCCCTCCCGCCAGGTGGCACACACACAGCATGCACCTGCCTGCCATGTGTACATACATACCCCTGGGTGACCCGCTGCCTCGGAGGGAACAATCTTGACACATGCTGAAACGGGATGAAAAAATATTCATGGAGCATTGATTTTGACTGACTTTACTTGCTATCAGTGCATATTTCAGAGCATTACATACAAACATACCATATCAATTTTATAAACATTCCACAGAAAACCTTGGGAGCATGAAACCATCATTTGCTGGGGCTTCCGCATTATAATACCATAGATGCATAAGTGTGAGCAAACAAAACAAAAAGTGCTAACAATTATCTAAATTTCTATATTATCACTGTCAAATCACCATTGTCATCAAAATCCGTAAGTCCTAGAGTCCCTCTGCTGAGCAGGACTCCGGCACTGCCTTTCACACCAGTGACAACGCCTCCCCTCCCCAGGCAAGCACGCGAGGCAGCTGGCGAAGGTCCCGGCAGTCTGCCCGCCACCACAAGGGTAGCGGCGCCCCCGCATCTACCTCCGCCACGGCCCCCTCCCCGCCCTCCACCACACACAGGCGACCAAACACCCCGCGCCACCCTGCACGTCTCCCCACACACCAGACAAGTGAGCACCCCCCTCCGTGTGCCCCCCACACCACCACCGTGTGTCGCCACGGCACATGATCTCTGGTTGATTACTGTCTGGATATGTTGTCGTGTGTTTGGTTGTACTAAACCTGCAGCAACGTCCGTATAGTCCGTAGCCCTCGAGCCGACACGTTAGCATCGCCAGAACCAGTCTTTTCGCGCATCAGATTCCGAAAAGACTGTCGTAAAACATCTTGATTGAAATTTTCATTTTTCTGTGTTTTGTCAAGTCCACTAAGACACTATGACATGACTGCTATGAAAGGTTATTTGTAAACCAAATAAAAATTATGACTTTACAGTAATATAAATATCTATGGCGTGTACCCTAAAAACTAAGAACTTACTGGTGTGATGCTTAAAAAGTCATGTTTGTACTGTGACTTTGGTCTTGTGATTAGCTTGAGGCTTACGGCCTTGCTGATGGCTTGCTGTACATTTGCTTATTTTTTCAAGGAGTGTCATATTGGGGAAGAAAAGTCGCGTATTAAATATTTCAAGCTCCAAACGTTGCTCCTTGTATAATGTTTTCCATTTGCACATCATTCAAAGCCTGCCTTAGCCCCAACGCAGCGGCCGTCCTCCCCTGGTCAGCTCTCATTACTAACGCCTTTGCGGCACGACAGGTGGGCCAGCGAGACGTGTCTCCTCGAGCCTCCCAGACCGACAGGCTAATGGGGGCATCCTCGCCCCTGCCCAGACGCGGCACAGAATCCAAGCCTCAAGCAGACAGAGAGCCTCGCTTCCCTCCCCTCCGTCAGCAATTCCCTCAACAAGAGCGAAACGGCAAGCCTCCTCCGTACACCGCGAGCCCCACCCGACGCAGGATGGCTGACAGGTAGCGTGAGGCACTTGGCTCTGGTGGGGCCAAAGCAGGCATGCCAGTTCACATTTGCAATTAGCCTGTATGTCAATTGTTAATATGGTACCTCAACTTTCGGAACGCTTCAGAATATTGCATTCGTTATATCTCCCGCAGGTCAAGGGAACGCGAAGGAGGAACAACATTTCCAGCAATCTCCTCGGCCCCTTTGCAGCACCAGCAGCATGCACAACAACAGCAGCAACATCAGCAGCAACATTCACAGCAGCAGCAGCAGCAGCAGCAGCAGCAACAGCAGCAGCAGCGTGGCCGGGGCAGACACTTTGGAAGAGGGCGAGCACGACGTCAACACGGACAGCATCAGTCTGAGCAGCAGCAGCAGTATCATCAGCAACAACAGCTTCATAACTCACACACAGAGTTGGCAGAGGTCAATGGTGACCACAAACCTCGAGTGACAGACCAAACTCAAAACCAAGGCCCAGCGTCCTCGGGGCGAGGTTTAGGGCGGCCATCTTTACCTCGGGATGCTTCTAGGGGCAGGCAGGACCCGACTCGAGCGCCAGCGTCTCCTCGAGAGTCTGGTCGTCAAGCGTCCCAGTACAAACGAAATGACGCTGAGGGTGCGGGCGGTTCTCAGAATGATGAAGGGCGAGGGGCATCCGGCCAGGAACACGAGGCCAGACAGGAGACGCGTAGCAAAGGCCGCGGACGAACGCACCGGCGGGGCGGCAGGGGGCGGCCCCGCAAGGAAAAGACTACCATTCCTCCAGAGTACACTGAGAGCGAGCAGTAACCACTGCTGAAATTATGCTGCCAATACAAACCTCAGTTCTATGCATAGGCAATGCTTCTCAACTCAGGCTTAGTAATCATGCTCTGTTAATTTTGTAGGGGAAACTGCATGAACATCTCGAGTTGTTCTAACATTAAATGACAATGAATATTTGTATGCCACTCGGAATGTCGAAATGCGTGTTCGAATTCGCTCACTGACCAAGAACAATGCGAATAAGACAACTTATAATGTCTACTTACTCAGCCTGTCGCCTCCTTTAGTCAATGTGTGTGTGTGTGTGTGTGTGTGTGTGTGTGAACGGACAATCTTCTGGTGTGAGTCTCGCTGAGTGTAATGATGCAATACGTACGTTATTTAGACGTCAAAATTTTATCAAACTGTGTAATTTTCAGTCACCAGTTTATCTCTCGTATTAATGGCCAAATAATATGTATTTCTATGTTCCACTGTAATGTCAATCAGTTACTGATATATGCAGTACAAATATATACTAGTTTGTGCAATAAACGTAAAAGATTGATAACGAGTCACTTGAGCATGGCGGATAATGTCATTTATCAACCCTGAGACACGCTGCACGAGACTCGATGCAGTGCTATATAGGCGTTCCTTGCTGTCTTGTCAGGGCAGACCATGGGGCGGACACACACCCTCGTCCACCCCTCCCACGCGTCACAAACAACGATTCCTCCACTGCAATCCATTGGTTTTCAGATCTGCTGAATAATATGTTGTTAGCTTTTTATCTTTATTTTCCCTCGGACATATATCTCGCATTTCCTGCATGATACAGCACTTGCATTTGACACTATTCGGCCATCAGGTCATGAAATAAATTAGATCAAAAGTTATTATATAACTATTCATCAGTATATTATTTTCGACTATAATCAAACAATAAAATTCCTGTTGTAAACTATATGATTGTGTTTGCGTTCTATACAAAATTATGGTGTGACTCGGCAGTGGGTCCGGCGGGGCGAGGGACGGGAGTGACTTCACCAGCACTGAGCCATGGATGGAAGAACCCAACGAATGGAATCAGAATTCAATGTCTTTGACATAATATAACAGTCTCGAGGCTTGACTTTGCTCCGTGCTGTTAGAGGGCTATACAAAGTTAAGTCCATGGAGCTTATGAAATTCATTAACAAAGAATTGCAGTTCACAAAATCAACTATTTCCGTCATAAGTTGCCTTCCAGATTCAATTTTCACGTTAATTTTGAGATAGTTATTGTCATCTGTCGCCGTTTCCATGGATAAGGTTCACTTCATGTTAAACTTCCCCCTCGCGGACCCATTTCCTCGCGTCACATCCCCACACTTCCTTTAGTTCTGATGTGAGTTAACCAGCAAATTAATTCTTGGTTTCTATACTAGCAGAGTTTTGACAGGTGACCAACCTCTTTTCCTCTTTCTTACATCTTGCATAGCTTCGTGTCGAGGAAGAAAACCAAGACCCGAAGTGAAGGTTTTACATTGTGTACGTGTGTGTGTGTGTGTGTAATTCACCTCTTTTTTTCACCTCTTGGTCTGCTGCGGGTCTTTCTCGAGACAGCCAGCCGTTCCCCTACGGAAGGAGCTCAGAGCTCAGTGACCGATCTTTAGGGAGGACTGAGACCACTCACACACAACACACCGCGACAACGAGGTCACAATTCATCGCCTTACGTCGCGTACCTACTCACTGCTAGGTGAACAGGGGCTACACCTGAAAGAAGATAAACTCAACTTATCTTCACCCGGTCGGGGAATCGAACTCCGGTCCTTCTGGTTGTGAGGCAGACGCTCTAACCACTGAGCTACCGGGCCGTGTGTGTGTGTGTGTGTGTGTGTGTGTGTGTGTGTGTGTGTGTGTGTGTGTGTGTGTGTTTATAATGCTACCACCACCCAACGCTGCAAATTCCGACAGTATGATACCGAGTCACTCTCGAGAAGGAAAAAGAAAAAGAAGAAAAAAGAAGAAAAAGATGGTGTGACAAACAGGTAAACACCCAACACCTCCACGCATAACTCATGTCCTTGAAATTACAGTATAATGTTCACGCGCGGTTTCACACACACACACACACACACACACACACACACACACAAGCAGCCGCAAAGTGCTATTTCCGTAGGTATTGTAGAAGTTTTCTCAAATGACAATTTTCCTCCTCCTCCTCCTCCTCCTCCTCCTCCTCCTCCTCCTCTGCTAATCCTTCTTTCAATTATCTTTTGCCACTGTTATTATTATTACTATTATTTTCTATTTTTGTTTCTTTTCTGTTGTTATTACCTCCGCCAACGAAGTTGGAAGGTTAGAT
>NC_066523.1:11885517-11940517 GCF_024679095.1 Eriocheir sinensis | reverse complement strand
GAACGCTGGCTGTACGTAAGCCTTATGTATTTATTTTTATGATCCCGATGCTATAGATAAAAAAAATATTTGTGACAGTTGGACCAGGCTTTATCGATGCTACATGTCTAAATATTTACGTAACAAAAACTTTAATATATATATATATATATATATATATATATATATATATATATATATATATATATATATATATATATATAAATAGTTAAGCTGAGGAAGTCAAACTCCGTCTTACAAAGTGTCCTCATATTCTATTTGACGAAAATGCCGTATATAATATGTCATAGTGCTTACTCATATCTGTTTCTTATTTTTATGTCTGAATATGATGAAAAATATTCTTTATCGCGTGATGAAACCATGCATACGTACTACTTGCTACTTTTCTTTTCATTAATTATCGTTTGATATGATGGATCTTGAGCAGCCTTCCTCCGTATGTATTTTCTCCTTCCTACGACAAACTTTCAAGAGGGGAGTATCAAGACACCGCTCTAACCTAAAGTGATTGCTTTTGAAATATTCTGTATTCTTTCATGGGAGAGTAGTGTTGTGGCTTTTCTTTATATTATTTTGCATTGCCCTTGCCGTACCTCCTTACCGTAAAAAAAATAAAAGACAACGTGACGACCATCTTCAGTGGCAGATCATTGTCATAGTAACAGTCTCACTGGAACGTCAACAACACAACGGTATTAGAGGAATACCTACACGTGCGCCGGCTTACCTAGATGAAGAAAAATAGCCCCGTCCCCTCACTCAGCACAGTCAAGGCCAAGGCCATACAATGAAGACGGTGCCGAGACACGCCACGCCTGAGAGGCTAAGCGGTCGTACATTTTGCACACGTGGCAGTGGGTAGTGTTGCCCCCTCGCAGCTGGGCACCACAGAGGCAGCACAGACACCGTTACCCTTTGTAAATGCCTAGAAAATATGGGAAAGAGCGGCGATAGGCTAAGAAAACGGCATTCATGATTTTTTTTCTGATTCATCCATTTCATTTTAAGTCCTAGTGTCCACAAAGATGACCGACTTATTGGAAACTAAAAGACCTTCGTTTCATCGTGTATCTAACACAAGAATCATTAGTTGACACAGTGCACACCCACCGCTCTGTTAGTTCTTTTAGTTCCGCCGCAGGGACCATCACCACGCGCCACTCTTTCCCAGTAGCAGAGAAGGAAAATGTCTCTTCACTATCCAACAATTACATAACCCCAACACATGTGTCTTATGTCTCTCAGCAGGGATACATGAGCATTCAAGACGAGTGTACAGCATTATCATCATCACATTTAGCCATTTTTACTAATTCGCTGCAGGTCAAATGCCTCTCCCAACGGTCTCCACCCTTATCTGTCTGATGTTAGTGTACTCCATCATGCTCCGACAAATGCTCTCGTTGTATCTCTTCACCTGAACATGTCTGCCCCGATTTCAACACAATTCCTGGGTTGCTCTTCTGTTACTTAGGTTATCCATCTGTTATCAGTTATACGTATGATAGACCTTCCCAAGTCCGTTTCTTATCATTAATCGTCATTTTAATATTTTCAGTCTTTGTTCCTTATTAATCCATGATGCTCGCTCCCTGTCTCCATGTTATAAACTTTTTTTTTCATTTCTCTTTGTGTAGTTCTTAGTTACAGTGCATAAAACTCGTCAATAATACATACAATTATAAAAAAACAGTGACTTGTTACAAGCCTAACTTTGTACGCTGGCAAATAAAAGAGAGAGAAAAAAAGGTTCGAACTCCACTCCATCAGTGCATCGCCAGGGGCCGTGCTCCGCCAGGCCTCGCTAGAATGACTTGGACAGACTTTGTGGAATGGCTGGATCAAAACAAAGTCGTGCTTATTGCCGTCACCTGTACAGGTAAGTCTGCTTTAAGCGGCTTCTAATGAGATTTAGGTCAAGCTCTTCCACTCTGGTGCAATGATGCGATTGTGAAAAATGCACCGATACCAATGAAGTGTGTGTGTGTGTGTGTGTGTGTCTGCGAGCGCCCGCGCGTGTGGCGGGGGGGGGGGGCTCGGAAACGAAGTTAAATATTGAAATTGCAAAGTTAGAGTTTTATCGTAACTTGAAGACCGAGTCAAGTGCAGCTGCTCTTTCGCCCCGTCCTCCACCCGCCGCCACCAATGAGTTCACAATGGCTGCATTAAACGTTGCCTTCGCAAACGTACGTGGACCAACCTTACTGAAGGTCAATGAGGAAAAAAATAAATTCCCGAGGCTCACATTAATGACTACAAATTTACGATCCCTTCAAATGTAGACAAGGATAGACTGGGAGGGGGTGCTTCCTTGTGCCCCGCGAGGCATCACGTTATACATTCAGAGCTGACGAGCACTTGAGGCCACTTGCTAAGAAATGTCATATATCAGAGGGTTAACGTCACACTACTGTTATATCCACGAGTCGCGACGCTCACCGCTCGCACCCCACAGCCTACTGGTGTAAAGAATGACCCGACGGGGATGGAGGAAAGGAAAGGGGGAGGGAGGAAAAGAGGAAAGAGGATACAATCTTGAAACGGAGTCATCAAAGTTCAGATACTAATAGTGCCGTTTACACAAAGACCCATTCGCTAAAGTTCTCAGGCAATCATAACGGTCTCTAATAACAGCCTCCTAATCCCTGAGTGTCGAGCGAATACAATTGAAGACGTGAGATCAATGACGTTTTTCAGCTTGGAAGTAACCTTTGCGCTTTGCACCATGAATAACAACTCCAGCTTTAACAACGATAAGGACGATGCCGCAGACACGAACACAAACTGTACATCAAGAGCTCAATATATCATTTTCAGAGCGTTCATGTTCCTCCCGCCTCGTCTGTTGATGAAGTCAGACTAAGGCTTCCTAATGCACCCACATTTGTCAGGTTTCCTCAGCCACGGCCGAGTCCTTCATTCAATTCCACTCGCAGCTACTTATTAAACTTGCACCTCCGCCTCCCATTATGATGCGATAACGTGAGTGTGGAAAAATTGCACTGTTGCCGTTGAATTTGTGTGTGTGTGTGTGTGTGTGTAGCTTCTTGACATCAATGACCATCGTGAACAATGAAGCTCAGATATACCAACAGCTGCTCCCCTCACCTTGTCCTGCCCCTCTATTTCGCTCCACCCTTGCCTTCCGCTGCTTCCTGTCGTTCCCATTCCCATCGCTGACGGCATGCCACCGCCACTCCCCCCCCCCTTCTCATTACCACCGCAGCATCCTTTATTATCACAACAACAACAACAACAACAACAACATCTCTCTCTCTCTCTCTCTCTCTCTCTCTCTCTCTCTCTCTCTCTCTCTCTCTCTCTCTCTCTCTCTCTCTCTCTCTCTCTCTCTCACACACACACACACACACACACACACACACACACACACACACACACACACACACACACACACACACACAGGCGGTGGCTGAGTGGTTAGCGTACGGGCGCCGCATCCAGAAGGACGTGGGTTCGCGCTCCGCCTGCCGCCACAAGCTGGGATATTTCAGTCACCGCCGAGTGGCCTGACTACCCACTTGCTGTCCTGAAGACCACTTATCAACGCGGACTCTAGATTCTCTCTCTAATCAATCAATCAATCAATGGGGCATACGCCGGGGGGCGCGTCGCCTCGCCCACCCTACGACGCCAAGCCCGGGGGTCTCTCCGGGCGAGTTTCCATGCAGGCCCCCTTCCCAACACGAGTACCTCCCGGCAGGATCTATCGACTTGCTCAAGCCACGAACTCCGTGGGCGTCCCCTTGGCCTCCTCCACTCAGGATTGTATCTTACAGAGACAACCCGATGAGCAGGTGACGGAGAGAGGATCAAAGATGAGCTCCGGGAGGCAGCATGAGCCAAGCAAGATAGCGCCACTATAAACACTTGCCTGCGCCATAAAGAGCTGGGGACGATCACTAAGCCCCACCAAGAAAGCCTACCAGTGCCTGAAAAGTGCCAGAAAAGACACACAAAGAAAAATTCAATGTCAGCAGCAGGAAGAGGAAGGAGGAGGAAGTACGTGACCCCGGCCATAGCGTAGCGACGAGAAGCCTTACACAGTCACCGTACACTCAGCCTGTCCCCGCCACTATAATGGCTCCTTGGTGGCCGGCTGCTGGGCAGCTCTAACAGTGGACTCACTCACTGCACCGATTGTTTGTAGCGTACCGGGGATCGTTGGCCTTGACATAAGAAATACGTGATAGCACGGTACAGCTTTATAGTGGCTCCACCCTCTTATCCGTCACCTGTTAATTCCACTCAAACATGCACCAGCGGTTAGACTAAACAGTGGACGTATATAATATTTAGGTCCCCTTAACTTGAACCGAGTTTGTACCTTAACACAATGAAATGGTACAGTACAGTAAAGCTCTGAAGTGGCTCCACCCTAATACCGCTGGAGGGCGCTACGACAGGGGATTTAAGCGTCGAGGGAATAATTTGTATACCAACGAAACAGCTGACCTTGAAACAAGAAACTTTTATATATCCTTTCATACGACAAAAATGGCACAGTAAAGCTTTGCAACTGCTCCATCCTCATGGCCCATGCCTACCAATTCCACATTCCACTGTACATAGTTGGCTATGACGCAACATGACACCCTTATTGATGTATGCTTCAACAATAAGGGTCTCTTCGTTCAGTGCGATCTCCTCGAGAAACTTACTAGTAGCTGGCGTTAGATACAAAATATGTTTTACAGAAATATGAGAAAAAATAAAGACGAAGGTATAAGTACCATTTCATGCGCAGCAGAATAATAAACAAGGAATCTTAGTTGATATATGAAAATTAATAGTATTGTCAAAATAGTAAATGCTCATCGAATATTAGTTTGACAATATTTCACTTTTAATTTTTCACTTTTTTTTTTTATAAAAGCACCAATGCGTACGAAATGCCGACCATACCTAATCATTTAGACATTTGATTCCCATATATAAGTCATGTGAAGGACTCTGGGTCAGCCTTGAACTTCAGCGGGATACAAGGCGGTTGTGGCGGTAACGTGATGCCTCTGTGGCTGACTTGTGGCTTCGTGGAGCCTCTCTGGAGTGTCTGGTAACTTGGATCGGGTCATTTTTAAACGAAGTTGCTATAAATGTTATCATGAAGACTTAACACAAGAAAAAGAGAAAGGCAATGTTGCAAGTCTTTGTTCGACACGTGATGCATCTACAAGCACTATGTAAAGACCTTGTTATATCTGACCACTGCATGGTGGGATGCGGTGTCTTCTCAAAAGCTTTAACTATTCATGCTGATAGTATTGTTCGGACCTTTGCCTCTGTGCTCTGAGCCTCTCACACCCATATCTCCTTACCTCTCTCTCCACCCGGCGCTATGTTCTAGCTTAGTATGTATATGTTATTTACTTATTTTTGTGAGCGGGTCTACCGAGTAACACGGCAAATGCCAGCTGCTGCTTCCTCGGTCGTTGAATATCATGCATGCGTAAGATCGGACACTAGTACAGCCTCTGAGGGACACCGACTCCTGTATACAATGATGGATATGAAAAAGGATGCTTCACATTCGTCTATCTGGCACTTTCCTCATTATATGGATGAGAGACGACCACTTCGAGGACTTACGGAATCTCTCTCTCTCTCTCTCTCTCTCTCTCTCTCTCTCTTTGTGTGTGTGTGTGTGTGTGTGTGTGTGTGTGTGTGTGTCAGTGGGAGCATGTAAACCATTTTTCTTCCTTTTAATCAATTAAGCCAATCAATCACTTTTCAGTGGTGGGTGTCAGTGGGTGTCTGGTGGGACTCCGGGTGTGGCTGCAGGGGCCCAAGTGCAAGAGCAAGGCACGGCTGGACGGCAAGACTGTCATCATCACCGGAAGCAACACTGGCATCGGCAAAGAGACGGCTCGGGACCTTTCGCGCAGGGGTAAGTTGTCATGGAGCGACGCCAAAGTGAGGCTTACATTCACTCAAAGAGCTCTTGAAAAAATGAGGGCGTATTGGCAATGTGTACGATTCATTTCACAGGATAGAGATGGCACATGTAACCGGTGCTGACACTCTCTACAACCATCTTGATGAATGAAACACGAAAGAAAACGAACACGAGACGCGACTATAATGCCCTCTGTTTGAACTGTCTTCAAATTAGGGCAGAAGACCATAAGGCAAAGTTGCTGATAGTGAGAAGCATTCAAATTTTGGTAACTTGTTTCTTCTTTCACTCCTGTTTCTACGTATAAAAAGTTGCTGAATAAAACATTAAAATGCTTAGTCAACGTGAGTTTCTCGCCATGGGCAGGGAAGTGAAATATATTTACGGGATGCAGAGGGGCTATAATAACATTTGAAATAATATACATTTTATTCAATGTTTTCAACATATTTGTATTAGCTTGTTTTCAGCAATCATGCTCCTTCACAGTGCCTTCATAGAACTCCGATAGTGATGAACCCTGTGCAGTGGCATCGTATGATATTAGCCCCTGCACAATGACACTCACGCAGCTATTTACTGAACTCCAGGACAGATTTGTCATTCAAAAAATATTAATCTCGAAGTTTGTTTCATTATACTTTGTTTTGTCTTGGGTCCCTCGATGCTTCCCACAGACAGTAATAAATGTTGTGAGAGACTCATTACGCCTCCCCTACCTACCCGTGGCAGGGGCGCGTCTGGTGATGCTGTGCCGCGACCTTCAGAAAGCCAGAGTCGCGGCGGAGGAGATCCACCAGGAGACTGGCAACATTGTGGTCGTCCACCATCTGGACCTTGCCTCCCTGCAGTCCATCCGCAACACCGCAGAGACCCTCAGAGACACGGAGCCCAACGTGCACATTCTCATTAATAACGCAGGTATGAATAACGCGCCTATACACTGAACGCCAAAGAGCACGGCGTCTTAATTTTCTTTCAGGAGGGGAGGGGAGGAATAGCCACAAATTGATCGTGTTTTATTCACGATGCTGATTTTGAGGTGATTGCGTTTTACTAATAAACAATGATATTAGGTGTAACAATTCAACTTTGTTGTTACAGGAGTGATGATGTGCCCGCGTTGGGAGACCAAGGATGGCTTTGAGATGCAGCTGGGCACCAATCACCTGGGCCACTTCCTGCTGACGATGTTGCTCCTGGACCGGCTCAAGGCTTCTGCTCCCTCCAGGATCGTCAATGTCTCCTCCATCGCCCACACCCGTAAGTATATTTCATTCACTAATGCAGTGTGAAATAACGCAATGCTAAGCAATGCTTCTAAATAGAGCTGTGAGTGACACTACATATATATTTTCTATTCAAGACCGTAATTGGTGGAGTCAACTTATTCAAGCCCCGCGCCAATTTTTCCTTAATCTTCCCTTCCCTCAATGTTATTATTCCTTCCAAGCGACGCGACAAAGTAAATAATCCAACTGAAAAACAGACGACTTAATCGATAGTTTTACTCGGCTAAGCACCTTATATAATTGCATACTCAAGTACTTAACATAGGTAGTGTTAACTTAAGTCTACACTTACTGTAACGTAGCCATACTAGGAATATTACAGTAACACAAGACAACACTCACTATAAACACCAAAGTCAATTTTCAAAAGAATTTTTGAGGCACTTTTTATTTTATTTAGGGCGCCTCCGTGGTGCACAGGACTATCACGCCTATAGCTATGAATCCGCGGGCCTGGGTTCGAATCCTACCCTGGGCAGTCGGCGCGCAGTTCACCCAGCTGTTCATTCTCCCTTTCAGGCTGGTCAATAAACTGGTACCTAGGGAAACCTGGGGAAGGTAAATTGTGGTAATCGGATATCACATTGTCCCTGTGTCTCGGGGTAATAGGTTATTACCCCCCACAGGTTCAGAAGCCAATATGATGGAGATGAGCACCGAGGCCACGCGCAGCTCAATGTATGCCCCCAACTTTACCTTTTGCCTTTTTTATATTTTCATTTTGAGCTGATAAATATTGTGCAGTTTCACAAACAGAGCAGTATGAGAAGCATTATTATCAGACTCAGTGCAAAACATACCGATTCGGATTTTTCTCTGAACTAATGTGAATTTGGCATGCCCGATAGAGGCAGACGCTAAGGGCCTTGTCTTTGACATCTACCCCACCGTCAAACTCGTATATGCAATTAACCTTTAAAGCTCCCATATCTGATATCAAACTTAATTAACCTTTAAATTCCTATTTCTGATCTCTAGAGGGCAGGATGCACTGGGAAGACCTTCACTTCAAAGAAAGCTACGACGCCAAGGATTCCTACTGCCAGAGCAAGTTGGCCAACCTGCTGTTCACTCGAGAGCTGGCCAAGAGGCTACAAGGTGCGACAGGCTCATGTTTACCTCTCCCGAAGGACGTAGTTCCCCGTTCTTACTAACTAACTTTACAAAATATAACAATTTTTCAGCAGGGATATTAAGATAAAGTGACGCCCAGTCAACTGAACGACCACTTATATTTTTCTCATGTTACATAGTTTTTTTTCACGGTCTTTGTTTTACGTGCAGTGAGGGATCCCTCAAATTAATATTTGGCCATTCAGTTACCTCATCTCTTATTTGAGGAACTAATTCATGCTGCGGTGCCGCAATGCAATGGAGAGTGCAAGGTAACGCACATGCTTCCGCTCTAACTAATTGTTTTTAATGGCAGGCACCAATGTGACGACCTACGCTCTGCACCCCGGGGTCGTGCAGACTGAGTTAGGCAGACACATTCACCAGTCTGTCAACGGGTTCATCCACTGGGCCTTCCACTTCTTCGGTAACTTTTTCTTCAAGACGGTGACGCGTGGAGCACAAACCACAATCTACTGCGCCGTGGATGAGCCTCTCGCGAACCAGACGGGGAAGTATTACAGGTAAGGGATGCAGTCGTAGAAGTATAATAAATTGTGATGTCTAAGCAATATTCTAACATTAAGTTGTAAAGACCATATAGTGTAATCTCATAAGGAGAGGTGCCTTAATAATTTTCTTGAAATTATTCACTCGCAAAAAAGGAAGCAATGCAGACGAAGGGAGGGTTGTGCAAGAGTTTATCAATGAAAGAGATGGAAAACTGAAGATGCTGGCTAACCACTGTACGGGATATTTGAACACCATAGGCATAGGGGTAAGATAAAATAGAAAGTTTTGTGCAGCGAGGCCGCGGGAGTTTAGGACGCATGCAGTTAGCAAGTTGAGAAGAGCAGTTAATATGAAAATAGTGGTAAGCGATTGAAAGGGAAGCAACATCGCGGCAGAATTCATGAGGAAGACGGTCAGTTTTGGGAGGGGAGCTGAAACGGCGCAAAGCACTTGAATCCACTTTGCCCAAAAAGACTGTGTGGGTGGAGCTTCATGTTCAATTCCTTGAAAGGTAGTATAAAAGTAAGACTAAAAAAACGCAATAAGATGTTTTTTTTTTTTAACAAGCCGAAACTTTCAGCTTTCATTAACTGTCTGATATAATGAAAATATGGCATCGCAACACCTCAGATTATACTCTGCAAATAAAAACAAAATAATAATAATAATAATAATAATAATGATGATGATGATGATGATGATGATGATGATGATGATGATGATGATGATGATGATGATGATGATGATGATGATGATGATGATGATGATGATGATGATGATGATGATGATGATGATGATGATGATGATGATGATGATAATAATAATAATAATAATAATAATAATAATAATAATAATAATAATAATAATAATAATAATAATAATAATAATAATAATAATAATAATAATAATAATAATAATAATAATAATAATAATAATAATAATAATAATAATAATAATAATAATAATGATAATAATTACAGGTAAATTTAATAAACTCCCAAACCAATACCAAAGACCTCGCAAACTCCTTGTATAGTATTTGGTGTTCATATCTAAGTTAAGAAATTTGAGGAAACTACAAAGGTGTGGTGTGTCTGGTAGAAAACCTCACCATTATGGAGTGTATGAATTTGAATACGTTTGGTTCGGGCTGTTACGAATACAATGGATTGGACTGTGGAATTAGCTCTGAAGCGGCCATCAATCCCTAACCTTGTACGTATTGTTGTTGCAGTGACTGTGCCGAGAAGCAGCCCCATCCGCTGGCCCTGTGTGATGAGGACGCGCGGCGGCTCTGGGACCTCAGCGTGCAATTGGTGGGCCTCGAAGTGTGAGCCGCCCCTTGCCAACGACATAACTAATTAATACACCAGCCCTCGCTTATGCTGAAAATCCGATTTCTATATAAAGAGGATGACTGAAGGCAGCTTTAGTCAATCATTACCTATACCACAGGCCATGACTTTCCAGGGCTTGAGAGTCCAGACTGGAGCCAAAGTTTCTACATTTTCCACACGAGTGTCTATAATAGTAGTGATCCCTGTAGGGCCGAGAGGAAACACGGACACCCTCTTTTGATTCATTGTGGATATAATTAGACGTCGGTATTCTCAGATGCTTTCACCTCTCGCATTAACTACTTCCCAAGGCCGAAAAGGAGACTAATCAAGCTCTCATGAGTGTTATATTCCCGCTCATGGTACAGAAGCCTTGTGAAGCTATCACCAGGGCCACGAAATTATTCATTAATAAGCCTCATCCCACGAAAGCCTTGTCAAATGTGTGTAGCCTACTGATCGAGTCACCGAAATGTTTAAGGATGTGGCTCTAAGACTCTACCACTGAGACTGCTTTGAACTATGGCCTTTAACTTACCTAAAGTACGAAGTGTCATCACCAAGCCGCCCTCACACCCCGCCTCCACGGTGTTGTAGGAATTAGCTCGCATCCGAAAAATAGCTCGCAGAGAGAGGTCTTTAACTTGCTTACATTTTTTTTATATACTTCACTTACTGCTATCGTTTACTTCTCCTGTTTCGGCTCCAATACGTGGCACAAACATCAGAGCAACACTTTTAATTAAGAAAGGCTTTATAATAAACGAATAGGGCAGATTTTAGAAAGAATTACCCCACGTTGATGTTCACTCAGTTCTTGCTTGTTTTGTCTGTTGGTCTGGTGTGTTGTTTTCTTGCGGGCAATATCAATCATTACAAAAACCACAAGTGGACAGACTAGATCAAAACCAGGTAAATTAATGGGTTTTCCAGTTGTATATTACCCATGCAGTGTGCATGCGTAGTGAACAGAAGAGCGACTTATTTCTGGAAGGAGGTATTTCTCGCAACACCGGCACGCGCAAGAACTCTATCTTGGAGGACTTTATAGTCTATCGACTCAACTAAGGCGCGGTTCCCACTATTCTGTTTTCACGGATCCGTCGACCGTCAGTGACGTCATCGACGGAGAGGAGTACAGTGGGAACCGGGGCACGCCCGGGTCCGCGCGCGGAGCTCCGTCGGCCCGTCCAGAGATGAATCCATGAAAATATGAAATGAAAGTACTTAGATACAAAATAAGATATACATACATTTCAATATAAAAATAATTTAGATACATTTGCATTATGTACATCTATTTCGTTTGGCGATAAATATCTTTTGTTGAGAACTGGAAGTGTGGCAACAATTAACGCAGACCGCCGCACCAACACACCCACCTGAAGCTCATGTGTTCGCCTACCCAGTTGAGTTCACAACTTCACACTGCCCAGCTATAACCACGTCCAGACACCAATAGCCTTCCAGACTAGTCTATATCAGGTATGTTACTACATTTCATATAGGATTCCTGGTATTAGTAATTGATAAACCTAAGGACTGTGTATGCATAATATTCATTTGAGGCCCGTATACTAATGTTTATCAACAAGTTTTTATTAAGCTAGCTAGCTGGCCTCTATTCTTCTCCAGCAGCAAGCAGAGCGACAGCAATCAATAAGTCGTTGGAAAAAAAAAAAAAAAAATATATATATATATATATATATATATATATATATATATATATATATATATATATATATATATATATTCATAATACGACTGCATGGTGTTATGAATGGCTTGAGATTTGAGGGAAAGACAACGACTCTGTAAACCTTCCATTTCACTTGGCAACGTGGCTCATGAGACGGTGCCGTCTGAGGGACGTACCTTCGCAAAAGGCGCCAGGCCGCACCATTCACCCTTCCGCCACCACGGAATTCTCACGTAGGTCTCACTCTCGCGTCCTGCACAGCCAAGTAAAATATATTATATACAACGTAAATAAGAGAGAGAGAGAGAGAGAGAGAGAGAGAGAGACAGTGGAAAGCCAGCACTCCTCGGGCGAGCAGCCGGGTGGCCCTTCTACGGAGGCGAGGTGGACCCGTGGAGTCATCCTCGCTTAGGGCCACCCCTCCGTAGTCAAGTCGACCAGTCGGCTGCTCCCACGAGTCAGCTACGGGTGTCTGCTGGGCGCCTGCCCAGAGAGCCCGTGCCTCCGTCGCTGCTCGCCGGCTTTTACCCGTGGCTGTGGCGGCGGTGGAGGCCCTCCACCGCCGCCACAGCCTCCACTGGAGGCTTCCCCACACCCGCCGCACGCCAGTGGCGGGTTCCCCCCTGCGACGGGCCGTCGCTAGACAAAGGCCCGTTCCCCCTTTTTAGGGGGTAAATCCTAAAAGAAGAAGAGAGAGAGAGAGAGGAGCGGGGCGGTAGCGAGCTCCTCTGAGGAGAGTGGTGGGGCGATGCTGGGTTCACACATTCACGATTTGTGGTCCACGATGGCCCCCCGGAGGGCAGGTGGTAAAACCGTGACCTCTGGTCTCGATCTGACTGCCGGATTACCCATGTGGCGGGACTGGCGGCTGTACAACGGTGTAGTACAAGGGTAGTATGCCGGAGCGAGAACAACGTTCCCGGATCAATCCCTATCCCACCCCAGAGCCCTTCCGACCCACAGAAAATGGCGGCGGCCACAGAAAATGACAATATATCACCACGGTTACAGCCGGTAACCCACGACCCACCCACGACGACCAGGATGAAGTTACGGAGTTGCCTAGGTGCCTTCCCGGTGTTTCACGGACATCGGCGCCTAACCGTTGTAGCATCTTGGTATTTCTGCCGATGTTATAAAAAGGGGGCGTTGCCTGGAACTGGCACCAGTGTGTGTGCGTGTGTGTGTTGAAGAACGATTTACTACAAGTTTACTGTGCAGGTAGGACATGAGCTGAATTTTGGGTTGAATTTTGCGGTCGCGGGGTGGGTTGTGGATATACTTTTTGTGGGCGTGGAGTGTGTGCAGGTGACAGATGCTTTCAGATTACGGGGCTGGCAGGATCTTTGGACCTCAGGTCAGGTAGGGTCAGGTAGGCTACGTGTGAAGTGAACTTTGAGGGGATGAAGATTAAGGAAAGGGGATTATATGACCTGATATGCTTCGGTGTTAATTGAGGGGCAAGGCTAGTTAGGTCATTAGTGGCAGCAAATTGATAAAGGCTGTAATTAGCCATGTGTATGTGTGTGTGTGTGTGTGTGTGTGTGTGTGTGTCCATCTCCACCACCTCATCGAGGAGAGTGGTGGCGGCCTTCTTCCGTCCATTTTCCTGGGGCTGAGTGACTACCTCTTGTGTCTGGGTAGCAGTACCTTCCTCCTGCAAGGGGGGACTGGGGCTACTCCGTAGCCATTTCGGCTGCTGCAGTGGCTAACTCGAGCTCGTCGACCAGCAACACGTGCACGGAGGCGTCAGAGCGCTGGGCCATGGTGATGTGCGCACTGGCAGCGTTGCCACAGCTTTATGAGGTCGGTAGGCGTCCGTAGCACACGTGATCAGACCGTGGCTGAGCGGCGGAAAGCCGAGGTTACCCACCGGAATGTCACGTTTATTTCCTTTGCCACACTTCTTTTAAATCGCAGTGTCCGCCACGTACACCCTCAGTTTATTATCTGAATACATTCCATACGGTTTCTTGAGTTTCTAGTGGTGTTGATTTGTTAATAAAGAACAATTTGTGGTTTTTTTAAGGTTGCCTGCTTCATGGGTTGTGTAAACAGCTTTCTTTTATTATAGCAGGTGTTTTTTTAATCATATCACATATTTTACTTACAGGGGTTAAAAATGCAATCGACACTCGTCCCAATAGCCACTGAGTAAACGAGTTAAATTATAATAATATGCCAGACATCAGAGGACATATAGCACTAAAATAATAAAGTGAGGTAAAGGAAAATGACACTACAATATATGGGGAAAGGGGGTAAAGAGAGTTGTATGATATAGCAAAGTGAATTAAGAGGATGATGTGGGTTAGTCAAAGGCAGGGAATCATAGCGAAAAGTACGAGGAACAGCTAGTAGTTTCAATATCCAAACATGCATGTAGCGTATTAAGATGTACAAGAATGAAAGCAGTTATAATGTGAATTAATAAAATTGTAATTAGGGATCGTTATGGACGTTTAAGCACAAGTCTTTTAGGGCACAATTTATAACTTGAGGTTTATAGCTAAAGGTCATGTTTATGAAAGCGGAATACACTGAGATTCCAATAGACACTGTACATCGGAGAAGGCGGCGAATCAGTGAAATGTAAAAATGGTGGGAAAAGCAGGGCCAGAGACAAGGGACACAAAATTCAGAGCAGAGTAAAGAAGCAAGAGGGTTATCAGAGTAGTAGGATGAGGAATGTTTGGCTGTGTGTGTACAAGCATGGCATGGGTGGTTTGGGGGTAAAGTTCAAAGCTGAAGGAGGATGAGGTCAGGACTCAGAATCCAAGATAAAGTAAGGATTGGCCAATGACAGAGACATGCATCGAATCTTCCTGGGCATCACCACTCTCCCTTCCCTGGTGGGTAACACACTAGGTCCTTCACTCTGCTTCTTCATCTTTTTGCTTCCCCACAATCTCCTTGCCCTCTTTCTCCTCTCTCATCACTTTCATTTTCTCTTTCTCGGCCTCTCAGGTGTTTGGGGCTGCTGAACAGGTAGCATATAGGGTGTGCACTCCTCCCTCTCTACCTGTTATGTCTTTTTGATTAAGAGTAAGGATCTATCCCCAAAGTCCCTATATTCAGAATAATTTTATTATTAACTTTAAAGTATCAGACACGGTAAGCCTGTTGGAAGAGAGGGGAAAGTTATCTTTCAGCTCTTCAAGATCCCAATGAGGAGTAAAGAGAATAGAAGGGTTTACTGTACTTGTGGCATCATAAGGTCATTCATGACCACTAACAGCTTGTCTTGTATCAGAGAGGTATCAGGCTATATGTGACCATAGGCCTTTATATATTTAGCTGCCTTATTATATCCTTCTTTATTATGACTGGGAATGTTTGTATTTACTATTAAATAGTTTTATACTCGGTTTCCTCATATCTGTTTTTTTCATATTGGCTATGATGAAAATTAAATTTCTTATACAAGGACAGGCAAATCAATTGTTCATTATCCTAACTAAGAGTTGAGAAGATGAAGCTTAAGCTTTTATCTTTTTCTGCCTCTAACTCGGCAGAATCATGTAACTCGGCATCAAAACTCATTGATCAAACTATACATCATACAAAAATATTTAGTCAAGAACAAGCATTTTCATAAACTTAATAGTGGCTGTGGAGCCGAGCATTACATTTCACTTTTATGGAAGTAGCACCTAAATTGTATAATTGAAGATTATGACGATGATGGTAATGCTGAGCAGGAATATAAATAAAAAATTTCACTTGCTTTTATGAAACCTGCCAAGCAAATACTAACAAAACACTGGTTGATTAACCTGGTTCAGTTAACATAATGCAAAAACTCAATTACACATCATGCTGGGTCATAAAATACACAAACCATAATTTTCTGATAAACCATGTATTTGTGTTGCAATACCAGGTCCCCACCAACACCCTCAGGGGCACCAGGTAACAATCTCACACCCCAGAAAGAGCAGCACATGGGTACCAAATGAAATTATAGCACATGTGTGACATAAAAGCAGTGCTGATTAAAGGAATAGGTCTGTAACAAAACTTAATTGCACTCAATATACACGGGCTACATCGACATTACAACAGGCCCACAACCAGTAGTAGAGCAAACCACAACCCTGAGACCAATACCCTGGTCTATTGCAAGTTTTATTTATGATTGTGCTGCTATAGTTTACAAGGCAGCAACCTTATATTAGACATTTCTCAAGGAAATTTGAAAAATATTTTAGTGAAGCGAGTAATGGGAAAACTCTGCAGCACCTCCACCTAATTTTCTTGTAAGTATTTTCCTAAACATGTGCACCAAGTGAAAATATGTAATATTGGTTTCCTATACCCTTCCAACTTACTTCAGTTGATACCACAATATGCTACCAGCCCAAGGACAACCATGCACACAGTTACACTATTTTGGCTTCTTGCTGCACCATAACAAAGCAAACTGTAATCTTCACATGAATATAAAGGTCTCAAAAATACAGAATAGACAAGTTATACAAAAAGAAGCCCACATGGAATGGACTGATAACATCATTAATATTCTACTGACCTACTGGAATTATCATCCATTTGTCAAAATCTGCGGAATATACAACACAATACTTAAATACAAAATAAAAATCATACCATATATATATATATATTATATATATATATATATATATATATTATATATATATATATATATATATATATATATATATATATATATATAATATATATATATATATATATATATTATATATTTATATATATATATATATATATATATATATATATATATATATATATATATATATATATATATATATATATATATATATATATATATATATATATATATATATATATATATATATATATATATATATATATATATATATATAATATAATATATGTATGAATGCTGCCTTTACACAACAAAAGTATTTGCATTGCAATCAATATGTATAGTAAATTCTTTGTGTAAATACTAAAAGTTAAAATATATGCTTAAAAGTAAGGTTAGTTATCTTTTTTAAGTTTCTGCATGGTTACTTACTTTCATCCCTAAAATATGGCAAAATTTAACTATTGGTATCAAATGTTACTGGAATGAACTTTTGTATCATTGTAAGAGAGTTCCATAAGATAGTTCCTGATGCTTAGAAACCAGAAATGTCACTAAACTGAATAGAGAAAAATCTACAAGAGCACACTAAATCAATGCCAGCCAAATGCCCCCTACCCTCAAGTAAATTATATATAAAAAAATGTAATAAGTCAATAATAATAATAATAATTGATAATGATAATAATAAGTGCACCTAATGAAACATTGGTGACCCAGTGTGCCACCTCACCATTTCCTTTCATACATACTGAAAATCTAAGCTCATGGCATAAATAGGTGAGTTTTCTCAAGCCAAATGGCATTATTCCATCTGCATCAAAATAGGTCTCATCCAGACTGTCCTGTAAGACTCCTCTATTATAGGCAACATTGCACTTGAAAAATACCTTCCTTTGGTCAATGTGTAAACATACAGTTACATACCTAGTACTAAATCCAATGAGTGAAGGACCTACTCAATCTTGAGTTGAGATATCATGTTCTTGCATCGATCAGTTAACATTTTCAATACATCTTTTATGGTTTGTTGTAAACAGATTGATTCAAACTATATGAATATTGCACCTCAGTAGGCTTACCCAGAAGTGGTCCCAACCTGCCATGAATCTATTTCAATTACTCTTCCTACAAAAAAATGCTGGTACAAAATATGATTATAAAGGGGAAACATCTTCATGGCAGGAACCATACTGGTGTTTGTGGACACCAACTGCAGCATAACCTTGATGAGAGCCATTGTTGGTGAAGGTCATGCAGATAAAGTTGGAATGTTTAGTACAAGCTGCATCTTACTGTGTTGCACTAGCACCCTGAAAGAAAAAAAAGAAAAAAATATTACTTCATCCCAAACCCAAACATTTCCAAGGTAACACTGTTGGCTATGCAAAACTTAAATGATACGTATGCTGATGATCAAATATTCCCTATTCCCAAGTAATAAATCTGTACATATAAAACAAAATGCCCTTAACTGCACAAATTATACATTAATCCAATTACTGTAATACATAAAAAAAAAGTATGAAAAACAAATATCACCCATAACTAGAAATAATTCAGGAGGCAAAGTTAATTGATTAAGCTCTAAGTGTACCTACTCTAATTTTACATACATACCATTATTTCTTCCAGAAAAATAACAATAATCATAATTGCAGGGTAAATGTGAACAAAGCTCATACTGTTTTGTCTTCATGTCTGTTTTTAGTTGGCTCTGAATTCAAGATTTCTGTTTTATTATTTCTGCCTCTAGATCAGACATTTTTAAAGTAGTACCTAAATAACTCCATTGGGATTAAATAGGTCTTATGACAGAATTAAAGCACATTTTAAAAATAAAATGAACTTTTGTCTGTTCATAGTCCCCTCCTTTTCTCTTCTGACAGGATATTGAGGGTTATAGAAGATTAATAATGAAAATAGGGTGTTTGGTTGACTTGGAGCTCAACTCTGGGGGTATCAGCACCAAAACTCTTTTAGGAACTACTACTATAGACCATCTATCTATCAACACCTCTATTGAGGAAGCTAATTTTCTTTAAATCCTAGTCATCTGTGCTCTAATTTTGTATTATGTCCTCTAATTTTTTTCAATTTCTTCACAGCATGTCTTTTCTGTTTTCATTTAAAATCTTTAATTAATTTAAGTCAATATTAAATCTTCTCTCCCACTTTTTCTGCAGTCATGTGTGTGTGTGTGTGTGTGTGTGTGTGTGTGTGTGTGTGTGTGTGTGCACACAAACATGCATGCATGCATGTGAACGCACGCATGCACACACGCATGCATGCCTGTGACACACACACACACACACACACACGCACGAAGGAAAATTTGGACAAATATACATTGGGAGACAGGCCTATCCGAGCTTGAGCTCAGGCCCTGTATACTACAAATAGGTAAATACAAACAGGTAAATACACACACACACACACACACACACACACACAGTAGGTGCTAAATTTAATACACTAATCCAGTTACCCACTATTACACATCTGATTCTCTTATAAACCAGGAGTGTTACCAAGATGATGACATCCCCTTTATAATGCACTTGGTCTATAGAGTGAGAGAAATTCTGCTAAATAGGGAGTGCATGGTGAGATAATGTAAAACTACATGACATGCACACAGATTCTGTGGAAGTAGTGACAATTGGAACTGACCCAAGTGGACCAGCAACTCATATGGTAATGGGCTACACTTCACATATAAATTCAAATAAAGATGAATACTGATACTGTTCCTTGGTCATACTATTCATCATTTACTCTGTAGAAAACATTGCTCTTGCATGGGTGTTACTGGTTGATATTCATGACATGATTAGTCTTTCAATTATTACCTCTATATAATTTTACCTAAACATTTATACAGTTATATGTCACTGCCATGATAACACCACCCTGCAAACAGAATTAGTGAATGAAAATAGAAGCCATCTTGGGTTGGCTAGTAGTCAGGCTGGTAGTCCCTGTCCATCAAAGTATGATGGAAAAGGGGTAGTGAAATATAATGTAGAGTATTGAAACCTTCACACTTGATGAATCCTTTTCCTTTTACTAAAATCCAGAAGTCACAAGCAAGGGAATTTAAAGGGAAACACAAGACTTTCAATATCATACAACAGTATGAAGTAAGAACCTTGTGTTTTCCTTCTGATTCCTTTGTTTGTGGCTCCTGGGTGTATTTTAGTAAAAGGATAGATCAAGCGTGAAAGTTTGAACATTACATAACATTTCACAACCCCTTTTCAATCATGATCCAAGGATAAATTCTCCTGCATTATTTTCCTTTTAAGTTTAAAAATCCTCAATGTGGTATTGAACTTCATAAAATCATACAGTATCAGTAACACCATACTCTGACTTATTAAAACAAAGGGTACTTAAACTATGCACTATCAGTAAAACTGTGCCCACTGACTGCTGTTAAATCAAATTCTACTTACACTCAAATATGACTGAGCATATGATACATGATACAAAATAATTGAAAAAAATCTAACAAATGATACATATACATATTCAGGTAAAATTTTACAAAATTAAAAAAAGCAAAAAACATTAGTGCTATGAAATAACTATCTCAATAACTTTATACATATCTTGCATGAATACACCACATACACTATACATATATGGTACCAAAGCCATGCAAGAACAAGACTTTAAATCTTATCTGTTGTCATGCATTAATTTATTCATATAAACTTCTGTCATCTCAAAAGGCAAAATTATTTCCATGGGCCCAAATATCTTAAAACTTAAATGAATGAAACAAAGAACTTGTTGATTACGATAGTTTTTGTATCACAGTGTACAACAATCTTAAGAATAAGGATGAAATAAAAATGGGAATATTAAGAGAATGTAAAGGAAAATGGGATGGAAGTGGCTAGTGGCAAGGTGTTTTGAGATTTCTAAATTTAAGGTTCAGTGGCTAAGGCAACTGATAAAGTATTTGGATAAAAGGTGTGTAGAAAAGAAAAGAAAGGGAATCCATGGTGAACACAAAAGATAAAGGGGCAGCTGAGGAGAAAGAGGGGACTAACAAGAAAAAGTTAAAAAGAAATGTGCTTTGGTGAGATGGGTGAGAAAGTACAAAGAGTAAGGAATTGATAAGCAAAGGGTTAGGGAAAGTAATATGAAAGTCGATGATGAATTAGATAAGAAGGTATCAGCATTACATATGGAGAACAAAAAGCTCTTTTGAAAAAAGAAATAAGACAAATGAGGGAAGAATAAGTGACTACAAAATTAA
The DNA here is from genome assembly GCF_024679095.1 of Eriocheir sinensis. Lineage (NCBI taxonomy): Eukaryota > Metazoa > Arthropoda > Malacostraca > Decapoda > Varunidae > Eriocheir > Eriocheir sinensis. The sequence continues at coordinate 11,919,785 of NC_066523.1, read as the reverse complement.
GAAAAGTAATGAGGTGCTTGTTCAAATGAATGGAAAGATAAAGAAGGTATAGAACTAATTCTGAGTCAGTGATGAATATGGATGGTAGAGTAAAAGTGACCAGTACAGAAGAGAAAAATTTAGGACAGCCACATCCACAGGGAGAGGTGGAGAGGGGCAAGATAAGATAAAATAAAGAAGTTAAGAGTAGGAAAGGCCCCTGGCAATGATGCCATAGCATCAGAAATGCAGAAATACAAAGTAACTGAGGAATGGATGCTGTGACTATGTAATAGCATGGCAGCATGCGGTACATTTTTATGAAATTCAGGATTTGGAATATGCAAAATTTAGCCATAGATTTAATTCTGTAAAAAATCTAAAATTCATGAATCAAATTACATATAATAACTAAGTTACTAGCTCAAGGAAATGATAAACATTTCCCAAGATTGAGGTGAGCATGAATGAGGTAATGATATGGAAAGAAAACAAGCTGCAGGTGTGAGGCATATGTATGCATATTCCTTAGTGGAAACAGCAAAATTTACTCAGATTTAAATAGACACAGACCCAATGGTATAGACTAGGTGGTCTATCCTTAAACTGAAGTGAAATCATATCAAATTTAATGTCAGAGAGGCTGGAGGATGAATTGATAAATATTTGAGTTGCAAAAGGGAAAAATATGACAGCATGTGGAGGGAACACAATTGTAAACACTAGTGGGGTAGGTAAGGAAGGGGGAAGGTATTGGTGGTATAGGCTTAGATGGCAATAAGAATATTACTGTCTCACCATCTTATCTCTCATTTTCAGAGAAGATATATGCCTGTATCTATGCAGATTCCAAGGAGACACTGAGAAATCTGACTGAAGAGGGTGATATGTACCTAGTAGTCCTAGGCAGGAACTCAGCCTAATTGAGGGATTTAACAAAAACTACATTTACCATTGACACTAGAAAAATAGTATGTGGTCAAAATATGACAAGTTAATGTTTACAAAATATTATGTTCAGCTATTGTGGACCCTATAATCACCTCAACAAGACTAAGAATTTTTCAAGCATCATTTGATATGAATACATATCTACAGGAAGTTTTTTTCCATCCCTATGCCTGCCAAAATATATTCTGACAATGCATAGTCACGACAGACTGCAACATTAACACCACTTCCACAAACACTTCCTCTTTCAAAACTGGATGGATGAAAATCAAAACTTTTACAACAAGAAAAATAATAGACATTGCTCTGTTCCCCATAGTCCAGTGCACCATCACAAAATATAACAATTCATCTCAGAGGTAAGGGCTTGCTCCCTTTATTACAGACTTTGCAGGATGCCACTTACCATGTCTGTAACAAAAATTCTTCATGTATGGTCCAAACAATTAGCTCTTAGTCACAGTACTTCTCCATGCAGGTGAACTATCTTCAGTAGACATCTGGGTTGTTGGATGGCCCTGATTTATGCCTAGGACAGGGTAAACCACCTTTTGTGCATTCCGAGGCTTCAGCACAGTCCTAGATGAAGGGATCATTTCTAAGCAAATCTATGCAGTTTTTGGGTGCATCTTAACAGTTTCTATGCAATATTTCAGTTCTTTGCAGGTTTCTTCTTGGAAATTTTAAATACAGGCCAAAGAGGGAAGTCAAATATGACCTCGTAAGTATAGAGTAATACAATTGTCAGCGCTGGCAATATTAAAGGTAAAGGAAAAGTTGGGTGCATACACTATAGCTGTGGGTGGCTGTAGTGCTCATCTCTGTACCTTTGACCCTTTGAGTGTGTAAGAACTCATTACCCCAAGACATGGGCTAATGTGACATCCGGGATTGTCACAGCTTACTTTTCTCAGGTTTCCCAAGGTACCTATTCATCGACCAACCCAAAAGGGAGGATGAACAGCTGGATGAGCTGCACACTAAACCCAGAGCCACAGATTTGTAACCAGGCACACTGACCACTGCTCCAGAGGTGCTACGCATGCAATATTGCTTTGCCAGTAAAAATGAGCCTCAGTCTTGTCCATCATCATCTTCAGCCATTACCTGCCGACTGCAAGAAAATGTCCTTTCCCAAAGTTCTTCACTGCCCCCTGTCTGATGTCTTGTCCAGACAAAGGACTATAAATATGTCTGACACCAAAAATGGTGTCTAAGCTCACTAGGGCCTCCAACAAACAAAAGTTACCGATCTTCAGAGAAGACAATTTAAATTTTCAATGCCGAGTCCAGCACCATTTCCTAATTGTTGGGGTTGAGGTGACTCTCAGGAAGGATAAAATTATTTTTTAGAAGTATAAAGTATTTCACAATAAAATAATAACCTGTTTATAACCTGAAATAAGGCCAACCAGGGAATACCTATAACGTTTTAAAACTATAACATAAAACATGTCAAAGCATCACATCTACAAATGTATTAAAACAGTGGTATTATTTTTTTCAATACAGGAAACTTATAATATAACTACAAAAGATGACAGAAGTTTAAGGCAGAAGCAATAAAGGGATAAAAAATGTTGTAATGTTGCAATGCCAAGGACACACTAAAAAATCTACTTCTAGGCCCTTATTCTATTGTACATCCTCCAAACTGTGAGGCACAGCATTTGCAAAAAAAACTATTATCAAAACACAGATATTTGAATTAATTATTTCTATATTCTTGTATGATTTACAAATCTCTTGATTAGATACTTCAGTTGCTGATTGGGAACTGAGGCAATACCGAAAATATATATGTATTATTGGAGTTTTAGCTCAAATTTTCAATCCTGAAGAAAGAATCTTATGCCCCAATAGGAACAATAAGATGTGGCTAAATACCAAACTCCAATGGACATTGTTTATGTGAAATACTTTGGTATAGAATTGGGCTCTTCAATAGTGGTGGAAATAATGATTGATATTTTAAGTTGTTTAAACAATACTGACAAACTAACATTTACATATGTTTACATTTATATATATTTACAAAAAAAAAAAAAAAAAAAAAAAAAAAAAAATACAGCTTTATAGCCTTTCATGATATTAGCAAATGTCCATACGAGTTTCTTCTTGTAGCTTGCGGCTAACAATGCTAAGCATAAATAGCTGTTGTTATGCCTTGGAGAAAGCTGTACAAATAGAAACCAAGCATAAGCATCTTGCTGACCAAGTCATAATACATATGAATAATAAAGAATTTTGTGCACAAGTACAATGGCGTGCATGTGTCAGCCTGGCCACCCAATAGGAAAGCCAGCAACCAAGGTTACAACACCAATGCAACTTAAGAACAATGGAAATACCTTAAAGGTCAGTGCTTTAGCCCATTAGTTTCCCCAATAAACCCTGAAATATAAAACTTGGGTTAAAGTCTGTAAGAGGCAAATAAGAGTGAATAGAAACAGACAATGGTGACACAAAAAGCCATATGAAATCACACATCGGGTCATGCAACACTCAAGGTAAGAAATTGATTAGATCAATAACAGATTGCCTACAGTTAAGAATAATACTACACTTAATTAGTGATATGAAGATTATAGTAATAAGGATACAGAACCAAAAATAATCATCTTTCTATTTGTCAAACTTTCCTTGTAAGTAGCAGCTTCAATCAGTGATACTTTGCCTAAAACAAAATCAAAAGGCAACAGACTGGACTGACTGACAATGATGCAGCTTCCTTGCTTTATAAGACAAATTGCTTTGAGGCATACATGTTTCTTTTAAAGCAATAAAAATTTCAGTGGCAGAAAAAAAATCACATACTGTTAAACTGTGCAACATACAAGGTAATTTAATACTGGGATTAACTCACTTTAAATCTGAATGTTTCCTTCAATGAGTAATATCTTTTGATTCTGAATTCTTTCCCTTTGGTTGAATCTGTTACAATCTGTATCCTTTCTCTTATAATCATAAACAACAGGAAATAGTTCCCTTGTTTGTTTTTTTGTTTGTTTTTTATACAGTCTAGTTCAATAACCAATTTACCTTGAAAGTTGCTTACCTTCCTTTTCTTTTTAGGTTTTTTAGTAGGAGCCTCTGATTGAGAGGAGTTAGGATCAGTAACTGAGGCAGAAGAAGCAGACACCAGACTGGCAGTGTCGTCCTGTAGGGAGTCGTCCTGGGAGCAGCAGTCAGCAAGGCAAAGGGAAGAGGGAAGGGGGGAAAAAAGCATGCTCTGTTATGACACTTTCACTCACCAGCAACTACACTCCCAGTGGCATAAAAAATCTTCACCTACACCATAGCCACTACATCATTTCCACATCCCATCTCCCACCAGTTCATGGATATGGTAACACTAACAAAGAACACTTCTTACTGAGAGAACTTAGAATATATCCATTCCCTGGTGGCATGGAAGTGGTTATCAGGCAGTTGCTGGTGACACAAAACAGGTTAGTAGAAGGTTAGCCAACTGTGTAGCACCAATAACCATGCATGTTATGAATTGTGTGCAAGAAGCGCTCAGCCACATGAAGCTACACAAAATTGCTGCTTAGAAGACCAACTACAATATTCAAGAAAACGATAACCCAACTGTGATATAGCCACCACAAGAGACATAGCTAGCATATACAAGCTTCTGCAACATTCTAATTAGCCCTGGAAACTCGGATCAGGTTAAAGACGTAAGTCACAAATGACGTTGCAAATTTTGTGGAACTTTTAACATTTTTTCCACCAGTCACAATGAAGAATTTTGTTTACATTTTTTTTTTAAACAAATTAGTTATTATAGATCTTGGCACCTGTTTTTCAATCAACATCACATGTGTAATTACCCTCGCCAAACTTGCACAGCATATATACAGCTGTATCTACTGTTGTCAAGAAGTCTAGAATATATATTTTTTTATATAAAAATTCTGGACTATTTTGAAAACAGAAAATACAGCTGCTTTAATCCTTTAGGCAGAATTACTGGTAAATATATAGCAGAAACAGGTGCAAAAAATTGAGCAGAGGCAACAAAAACTAACAACCCACCTCTTGACACTGTTCTTCACTCGCTGGTCCATTTGTGCTTGATGTCTGTGAAAGAAAGAAAAAGGATGTCATGTTTCCTCAAGCTAACCTACCAATTCAAAATGGATAAAATTTCCAAACTTTCAATGTACATAATTTTCTAAACTGTAATACTAGTGACCAATCCATGTACAGATTTTGATATGATAACTAAGAATGGAATGTGAAAATGTATGCGTGACAAGTATGTTATCATGTCCATTTGCGATAATTATCATAGTGTTACTCCATTCCCAATAGTGACAATATTAAATGGGGTTGAGGTAGGGCATCAAACACTGCTGCCTGAAAATTATCTAAATTACAAAACCTGAGAATCATATCCCAGTTTAAAAAAAAAAAAAAAAAAAAAAAATAAGGATTTGCATTAATTCTTTTTCTTTGGGAATTAATGGGCAGATCACATAGGGATAACCTCTGGTTATTTTTTTTTCAATAATAAAAATTAAAACTGTATTTTTACCACTTTTGCATTTGCATTGTTTCTAGGCATCCAGATTCACACTTGCTCATTATCAAATGTTAATTTAAGACAGTTTGAGAAAAAAAAACAGTAAAAATATAGAGGAAAGAAGCCTTTAGCTTCTGGAGGAAAATAAATGAGAAAAAAAGCCCACAACTCATTGCTCCTACAAAAATATGTACAGATGCCAAAAAAAGTGATCAGTTCTGGTTACATGCCTTAAATTGTAATGAGAATAATTTTTTTGAATAAATATGAAGTGAAGGCATGTGGTTAACAAATACAGAGAAAGTAATACATGTATATGACATTACTAAGAGATGGCATGTGAAGCAACACTGCAATTATGAAAACCTGAAAACAGTTAGATAAGTAAGAAGGACAACTGCTGACTTCACTAGACTTTGGGGATTTAGATCAGTTCCTTATCCTGAGTGTCATATAACTAGCTCAGATTATCAGTTTTGTGCAAACCTCAGCTTTACTATACTATGATCCCTCACAAACCACTGAAAACAGAAATGCTACACAGATATATAACACATATTTCTACTACCCTAAGCTGGAGCCAAAAGCATACTATGCAGCATTTTATCATTAACACAATACATATATATATATATATATATATATATATATATATATATATATATATATATATATATATATATATATATATATATATATATATATATATATATATATACACACACACACACACACACACACACACACACACATACATAACACACATACCTGAGCAGTCCTTGAAACAAACATGAACCCTTTTGTGAAACAAACTTCTAATGTTTACAGACAAAAGGTAACATCCACTCACCTTTAGGGTTCCTGAACTTTCCATGCTTATTATTCACAAGCAAAATATTTTGAAGGAATTGACAGAAGTCGCAGTTAAAGAGCTATTTGTTCATTATAAAAGCCATGCTATAATATTTCTTAAGTTCTGCACATGATAAAAATTCAGGTAGAGGATCAAAAATTTTCTATTAGAAATAATGGGAGGACATAAACAACCATGTGCATGCAAACTGGTAAGAACAGCAGAAAAATGATCACAACAATAACCTGCCTTTCTGAGTGGTTCCACAGATAATGTATGAAAAAATACACTTGGCCCTCAACCCCAATTTAATGAATTTCAGATTTAACGGACCACAAAATCTCAACGGACAAATACCCAGCTACGGACATTCTGTCCATTGCTGGGTAGATTTGTCCGGTGTGACACCGGCTTTAGAAAAGTCAAAACCCTAAAATAATAACAATATCGCAGAAAGTGATATTTTTCATCAAAACTGCTTGCATCACCTCCCTTAAGAAGTTCGAGGAGGGTGAAGCCCCCCTCCTATTAGGTAGGTCAGGTTAAGTTAGGTTTGGATTTATTTGGCTCGTGGTTTGGGGTGGTGGAAATACGAAGCGCGGGACGGGACATGGTGGCGGCATGAGTGGTCCAATTCGTGGGCCTGTGCTGCAAGAAATACCTACTTGCAAAAACAAGTCACGCTGCTGTCCACCACGCATGCATTCGGAGGGAAAACACAGCAGGAGAAACATTAATTTACCTAGTTTTGTTCAATTAGTGTGGCCACTTCCGAGTGTGAGCAGTGAGTGAAATGAATAGACAGTATGCATGTTGAACCTCTCTCCGAGTTGTTTTGCGGCTGCGGCGGTGGGCGGCAGGTGGTGCAACAGCCATTGAAAAGTGTCATTTAATGATTTGTGACAAACAATTATCACATTATTTTATAACACACTGAAAAAATATGTTTCATCTGCCCATGTGAGACTAGCACACTTGTAGAATTTTACCCATACGCATAAAGAATATTTTTTTAACAGTAATTTTATTATACAGAAGCCCCCCGCCATTCACAGCCTCACTGTTCACGGATTTGCTTATACACGGGTTGGGCATTTGCAACACCCCCCGCCGAACGCGGTTGAAAACTCGCATATACACAGTCTGTAGCACCCAGCTCGAACGAGTACTCGTCAGGTCGGGACTGGGAACCCACCACGCTACCGCCACATTCCGCCCAAAAAACGCCCAATCCTTGTGGCAACACCATTTATTGCAGAATTTTCATTTTATATCGCTAGAAAACTTCCCTCTGAAACTGACTTTTCTGAGCCATCTCCTTACTTTTCCACTGGTAACATGCCTCCATATGCCAAAACAAACTAATTTCTTATATAAACATGTTACATATTGAATATTCCTCATAAAAATTAAAAAAATAGTCTGGCAGATAATATCAAGCATTATCAAGTGAAATTTGGGTATCCCATACAGCGATAAAATACATCCCAACATCTATGAATTACAGGAGCTTCAGTGAACATGACACTGCTAAAAATTGATTCACTGAAAAAGTCCTCAAAATAAATTTAGTGCAATAATTTCAAGAAATGAACACAAAATAATGATGACCACAAAATCTGCAGAAAAATCTACAGGGCGACTCATTTTTTTATAAGTAAACAGTCAAGATCACACTTTCAACAAAATGCTATGAGTTTCATTTCCGGCATTAAAATACCAATATATGACATTTTTTTATGCTTCAGCAAGTATACAAGACAAAATACTGTGCTTCAGAAACTTGTATCCAACTATCTCATTTAGATTTAAGGTGCATGCAAAAGCAATGGGAAAAGATGCCCCTGAAAGTAGAAAAAAATACCAAGACAAACCTTTCAACTGATGGAGTGAACCTTGAATTTGTCAACATGCAAGCAATGCTTGCTCTGAGGGATGAGAATTTACAGAAGTAAAAAATATCCCAATCAGTCAATTTACCATGCAATTAACAAAAGAATCAACCCAAATGAGAGGAAATACTTGAGAAGAAATGGCACTTTAGTGTGACTCTTAATGAAAATGTGTGTAGAAACAGGGAGCAACTTCAAAACAATCTAGGCTTAGCTGCATTTCTTATAATAACAAGTTTAACAAAAGGTTTGAGCCAACAACACAAAGGAACCTGACTTCAAGACCATCTGTGCAATAGAAGGTACCACCATGCTACATATACACCCTTCTATTCACAACTGCTGTATGCCATAGTACCAGCAGACTCGTCTAAATAGAATCAAGCCAAAAAAGAGAACCCATCAAGGTCAAAGATAACATGTAAACTGAAACAGCAGCTGACGGACACCACCTGCTGTTCCAGCGGGTTGTTGTTGTTGTTGGTTGTGGTTGTGGTGTTCTTGCTGTTGCGTCCCACCCAACCAACCATGTAGCCCATTTTACTCACACGGCTAGCGGCCAGGGCTGCCTGCAACACCACACACCCACTCGTGTTAGTGCAGAGCCTACCACAAGACACTTCCCTAATACAATCACTAGTAAGCACCCTGAAACCACTTGAAAGCTAGCAAAGTAAAGAAGAGAATAACAAGAATACCAGTCTCCAAAACTCACCAACTAAATACTAGACCCGTATAGAAACTGGAGTTAATTTACTGAAGCATTAGATACCACCAATTACCTTTCTAACTTCATAAAACTAATATATAAATACTCTTTCTCACAGAGGATACTCTGTGATGTGCAACACTATAGTGAAACCAAATCGTTGAGTCCGTTTGGGCGGAGGCTCCCGTGGGTCCATTTCTCCCCTCTGCTCTGCCACGCAGTCCCTACACCTATCTCTTCCTCTCATATGTAAGGTAAAGGTAATATATGATAGGAAAAAATAGGTGTTGGGACTGTGTGGCAGAGCAGAGGGGAGAAATGGATCCATGGGAGCCTCCGCCCAAACGGACTCGACAATTTGGTTGGACTATAGATAGCAAGTACAAAAGAACTAGATCTACAAGGTTCCCAAGTCCAAGGGAATCTTCTATTGCAAAAACTACTAACTATTGATGCCTAGCCCTCCTTTTGAATATAGCTCGCTGTTCCAATTCTAAATGACTCATTACACCAGCACCATGTCAGGCATTCATTCAGCGAACCATGCCTCTCTTGATAAACCAGACCCTGGGCAGGGAGGAAACCAAGTTCTAATACTGTGACCTCTTTTCTCATCAGATTCCCATTTTTGACCCTCGACCTTTTTTGTGCGAGATAAGAGCAAGAAGATATTTGCACTATACAAGTGATGGGTAATGGTATAGCCCTTCCCTTAATGCCAACAATAGTCAATAGCAGATACTTTGATTTCTTTTCAACTGACCTATATCATGTAGCACAGGACAAAGAATATGTAGTTATAAGAACTTCAATATTTAGATATGTGAGCAAAAGTAAGTGGGTAGTAGTAATTATATTTTGCAATCATAGTAACAGGATGCCCATTTCAGAATAAACTATTATTTCTGCAAACTGATTCCTTCATGTGAATTCTAATGGATAAAAACTTCCCTATCACACTGTGCAAATGAGCCAATGGTCACTTAGTACACCAAACTGATGAGACGAGCATGGATGATCATGCAGCCATCTAGCAATAACACAAGCAACAAAGTTTTCCAAATATCTGGATACTTGTAAGAATGTTACTGGTACTAGGATAAATTCACATGCACAAATGATATACAATAGGGAAAAGAAAGAGAAAAAAGGATAAGATATATTCCAAGCCAAACAGCAAGGGTTTAAATTATTTACAGGCCATGGTAAAAGCAGAAGCTCGGTGCTTATCAAGTCCACCATCATGCACTCAAGCAGTGCCTGAAAGTCGCCTTACCTTCATAGAATCTTGATCCAACTTCCATTTGTCTGATCTGGTTTCATTTATCTGTAATAACTACCTAACATACCTTGAGTAAGTTTAAAATAGCTTTATACATTTGATGTGATGTTTACAGAAAGGATCAGCAGCTTCATGCCCTATTCTTCCCCAAATTCTGAGGATGTAATTCAGACTGGAAAGAGGTGCTCATACATAAGGGTTTACCTACCTTGGCAGCAGTAAGTTCCTTCTGAAGTTGTTCGATGAGCTGCTCTTGCTGACGGCTGGCATCCTGTCCAACAGTGACCAGTGTTCGCAGCTTTTCGTTGTCTGCTTTCAGCTCCTGAACACTTCCTTCACTATCAACACCACCCTGCACATAATACTGAGGGTTGGTCTAGGAATATGTCAACTCACTTCCATTAATCATCTCATAACATGCCACTGTTACACTTCTGGTCCTCTTTAACCCCTTCAACACGAGGACGCGTATATGGCGTCCTTGCGTGCCCCATACCATATCCGAGTACGCGCATACTGCGTCCTGGCTTGCTTTAGCCAATATACGAGTTATTTTATCTCTATATTTATGCTTACATCTCAAAATTATCAATTAATTTATGTTTCTTTATGTACACCATTTAATTTTGCATGTTTTCATATATAATACATGATGATTATGTTGAGTTTATGGCTGAAAAATTGTTATATTCAATAGCAACATTTGAAATTTGGCGTGGGCGGCGATCCCGGATACGGCGCGGGGTGCTGTTTTGGCCCGGCTGAAGTGAGTTTCTTTATGTGCACCATTTAATTCTGCATGTTTTCATATATAATACATGATGATTATGTTGAGTTTATGGCTGAAAACTCATTATATTCAATAGTGACATTTGAAATTTGGCATGCGCAGCGATCTTGGATACAGCACGGGGCGCTGTTTTGGCCCGGCCGTGGTGAGTTTCTTTATGTGCACCATTTAATTCTGCATGTTTTCATATATAATACATGATGATTATGTTGAGTTTATGGCTGAAAACTTGTTATATTCAATAGCGACACTTGAAATTTGGCGCGCGCAGCAATCTCAGATGCAGCACGGGGCGCTGTTTTGGCCCGGCCATAGTGAAGGGGTTAATTATGCTAAGACTATCACTTTAACTAATACTGCATCTAAGAAACTTGCATCTTCAGGATACACACATTTGAGGTAATCTATAAACAAGGAACAATACATGGCATGAACTTATTTCAACCTTTAGTGGGTTGACATCTCCCAACAACCCAATTGGCTGTGCACACCAACCCACATAAAGCTCAATACAAAGCACAACAAATTTATAGCTTTTATGAATGTAAAATGTTATATAAGCTTTCAGCAACAATTTTACAATTCTGTACTTCACATTTTACCCTGAAATGTCAACAGGAATAAGAAAAAAAATCTTTATATGTTCTTTAACCCCTTAATGACAATGATGCCGCTGGTGTCATATAATTCTTTCAGGCATGGGCAACGAGCACGACGCCAGCACAGGAGAGTGAGAAGCTATCTGGAATTTGAAGGGCGTGCGTAACTATGTCTGTCGATGCTATCTGACTAACTGGCACCTCTTTTGTCTGTTACCACTGTAATACCGCCACTCCGAGCTAAAAATAGCCTACAGTTCCTGCCTACGCATCATGGTATTTGCAGAGCGATTATGTTCCCTCAGCTGATCTGTTTCGCCAGTCTTCCTTTAGTTTCTGCTCGTGTGCGTGCTGAGCATGGTCTTGACACCTCCACTTATATACGTGATGTTTTAGAATCTAGATGAACCAATATCTTGTTCACAGAAGTGTTCAGAGGAGTGGGAAGCAGAAGTTGGATTTTTAGGAAACATGGAATTCCAGCCAAACAGTCTCCAAATAATAATCTGATTTCACAGTTGAGTTATACGGATGATTTTCTACAACTTTTATTCAATGAGATTCATTGCAGAATGAAAAAAACTACAAATATTATTTTTCGAGTTTCACTGCAACTTTGGCTCTCTGTAGGCAGTAAATTTCCAGGTCAAAGATTATAAACTATATTTTTCAGACTCCATTGTGATGAAATGATCAACTTTTCTTCAATAAATTTTCCTGTACGTCGCACCAATAAAAAAGTTGGAATTTTTGGGGAATCATGGAATTCCGGCCAAACGGTCAGTCCAATTCACAATCTGATTTCACAGTTGAGTTATACAAATGATTTTCTACAACTTTTATTCAATGAGATTCACTCCAGAATGAAAAAACTACAAAAATTTACAAATTTTTTTTTTTAAGTTTCACCACAACTTTGGCTCTCTGTAGGCAGTAAATTTCTGGGTCAAAGATTATTAACTATATTTTTCATACTCCATGATAAAATGAGCAACTTTTCTTCAATAAATTTTCCTGTACGTTGCACCAATAAATGGAATTTGGGGGGGAATCATGGAACTCCAGCCAAACGGTCAGTCCAAATCATCTGATTTCACAGTTGAGTTATATAGATGATTTTCTACAACTTTTATTCAATGAGATTTATTCCAAAATGAAAAAAATACAAAAATTTACCAAAATTTTTTTTCGAGTTTCACCACAACTTTGGCTCTATGTAGGTAGTAAATTTCCAGGTCAAAGATTATAAACTACAGTCATCCCTCAAATAGTACGGGGGTTAGGGACCCAGGACCCTCGTACTATTCGAAAATCCGTATAAAATTAGTGCTCCCCCTAGAAACACTCCTGGGCTGCATTTGAGAGCAGGAATCGGGACTCTCGGAACGTTCCGAGTGGTCTCAAACGCGTGATGCGGCAGCACGAGTTGCCAACTAGGCACGTCCGCTGGCTCCCAGCTTTGAGAGGTGGAGCGCCCTCGTGCTGTGATGATGTCATCATCAAATATGGCGGCCAAAACAAACACATATAAGTGTTTCCATTGCATTTCACCTCTGTGCCACCATAACCACTGCAGCTTCCTTTTCACCTTCTGTTGTAAGGAGTTCGTCAGCCAGGACAGCTAGTAATGCATGTTAAACGTCACCCTGAAGATCTGCGTACTCCATTTTGTTGTGAGCGAGACGCCATTACCATGACAACGACGAGGCTTAGTAAAAGGACGGCTTTTATCTCCACTCTTGAAGCACTCTTGTAGCACTGGCAGTTACTGCGGCAAGAATTTATTTTACACTATGATAGATACAGCGAACGTAGTACTACTCTCATTCACGTGGTATGCTCTCCCGACCACAACGTAATTCATCCCAAAACGTAACGTCTCCTAAATCTGAATTCTTCTACAGGGTGAACACCTTTCCCGAACACTTTGGGGTGCTTTCAGCGGGTGTTTTGGTAGAATAGTGTTGCCAGTCACGCCATGGCTATTTGGTGCGACGAGCGGGATATTTAAAAATCCTAAAAAAATTCTTCAATGATAATCAGTATAAAACTGAAACCGTACTATTTGAGGGACGACTGTATTCTTTTCAGACTTCATCGTGATAAAATGAGCAACTTTTCTTAAATAAATTTTCCTGTATGTTGCACCAGTAAAAAGTTGGAATTTGGGGAGAATCTTGGAACTCCAGCCAAAAACAACAACCTAAAAAAAAAAACGGATTTCACAGCAGGATGCGGCAGAAAAATTTCTATAAAACATCTTTTATGACTTTTTCTCAGTTTCAAAGTGTATTTTCCGCTGACTTTTGCATTATGGGGGGATCTAACGAGAAAAACTTTAGCAGTTTAATGGGGCAAGACAAACTGCCACTATTAAAATTGAAAAGTTGCCTAATATGATTTGAAGCAACATGAATGTAAAATTTCCATACATGTAATCTTTTAGCTATGCAGTATTAAGCTATCAAAAAATACATGCAAGACATCTCAATAAGCAAATAACTTCTTACATGCACTTACTATTATAAACTTACATAACATACAAGCACACACACACACACACACACACACACACACACAAAAGCACACAGATACACACACAAGAATAAGTTTAATTAACAGCTAGCAAGCAATTACCGTAAGACTTTTACACGTTTGGCCTTGGCAAGTATTTTTCATAAATGCACAATTTAATACTGATACTTTAAACAATATACTGTAATAACTGTGCAATTATGCATTTCCATCTGTCATCAGTTTATTTCTTGCATTTGAGCAATTGTTCAAGTTATTTTATATACAAAATTTTAATAATTTTAAGTGTTATGCATAATATATATATATATATATATATATATATATATATATATATATATATATATATATATATATATATATATATATATATATATATATATATATATATATATATATATATATATATATATATATATATATATATATATATATATATATATATATATATGTACCAAGGGAAATTATAAGATGGGCATTGAGAAGGCAAAGAGTACCAGAAAGATTGGATGAATCGGTGATGGGACTATATGAAGGTACAAAATCGAGAATGAAAAGTGGTGGGAACATCAGATGAGTTCGAAATTGGAGTGGGGGTTCACCAGGGATCTGCCCTTAGCCCTCTCCTGTTAATAACAGTAATGGAGGAGGCAACAAAGGAAGCAAGAGGAGAGGCACAATGGGAGCTGCTGTATGCAGATGACTTCTTAGTAAATGCAGAGACAGCAGAAGAAGTGAAAGAAAAGTTTAATAAATGGAAGGAAGGAATGGAGGATAGAGGTTTGAAAATTAATATGGAAAAAACAAAGTACATGGTGACTGGAAAAGAAGCAAGAGAAAAGATTACATCAGGAAAATATCCATGTGGATGCTGTGGTAGGTAGTAGGTGTAAATTCTGTCTTGTGCACATGTTGCAGGCAGTGGTGCCACCTTAGATGCTCAGGCCTCAGAAATGTAAGAGTGCAGAATTTTACGTGCCCAGCTTCCCGAAGGAGACAGCAAGGACAAGAAACTGAGAGGGATGAACTAGAGGTGAATGGAGGAAAGCAGGATGAGGTATAGAACATTTCTGTTATTTGGGAGATGTTCTGGACTGTGAGGCAGGAGTGGAGAGTACAGTGAGAGCGAGAGTGGCAGCAACGTGGTTAAAGTGGAGGGAGGTGGCTATATATATATATATATATATATATATATATATATATATATATATATATATATATATATATATATATATATATATATATATATATATATATATATATATATATATGAACAGCCCATTGCAAGATTAAATAAGTCTTAGTTTTGAGATATTTGCCAACTAAGATTTTTTTTCTTTTCCCTTACTTTACACATTTACTTTACTTCTACGTTTCCTTAACTTTACACATTGAGATCAACATAAGGATTTTGATCATACATTGATCTTGATGCACTCCATGACACAGTAGTCACCAAGTGTATCTGTCACATAGTCCCCCTTGTTAAAAGGTATCATTTGTTCAAGAGGTGAGGGTATTATAGGACACCACCTCCCTCATGGTTACTAGGTATTCAACTTTTAGGAACCTTGTGCTTGTTGCTCTAGTGAAGTTTCTGATTCCTTTTACATAATTTGAATGTTGCTACCTGTTGTGTGTGTATCACCTGAATTTCTGAGCCCCCAAACTTTATGTCTTAGTAGAGTTGCCAGGAAGTCTAAATATGAAAATTAGTATTATATGGGAGCGTATTTCTGAGTTTTCAGCAAAACAATACCTTCATGATGCATAGGAGTGCTTCATATGGTGCCAAGCATTAAGTGGTAATAGAAGGGTTCAGCAGAAGAGCTATTTATTTTTATTTTTTAAACTTTGTAAAACTTAACCACAACATAGAGGAAAGGTCCAATAACCCAGGGCTTGTTTCCCTATATGTACTTCACTTTTCCGAAAAATCATCAATATTTTGTGACAGGCAATCACCTTAAACACTAGCTGAACCCAATGGAAAACTAAATGGCAGTTAACATTAAAAAAAAAAAAGTATTATAAGTTCTTTAGCAGAAAAGCATTGCATTACTTTCCATTTGGTGCCCAGCATTCCACTACAAACAAAACATTTGTGCATGACTTACTTGAGTAGCAGTCTTTGCAAGTTGCTCCTGTGCTTCCTGTAATTTTTCAAGAAGTGATACTTTTTCTTTCTCTTCTGCTTGCAGCTGTTCTTGTAAAGATTTCAGTTTCTCCTGTATCTGTGGATTGAGAAAGTCATATTATTAATACTGAAATGGTAACTTCATTATTTAGCATTACTTTAATAATATTTACTTTTCCTGGGGATTCATATGTTGCCTTTGTCAATTTAGCTGGAATTATCCCTTGGGTTTGTTCCCTCCACTAAGGACATGTATATATGGTGATGGCCAAAATGTAAACATTGCAGATGTAGTATATGGTGTCATAAATTCCCAAATCTTTTAATTGTGATGAAAGAGGCTTGTTCTAAATGCTAAACCATGCATATATTTGCACCTTCAAACACTGAACATCCAAGAACCTCTGAAGTGCATGCAGGCCAGTGGCAGTCCTTGAAAAGACTAAACTTATGTCCACTACTATAGTGAGATTGAAGGTTGGCTTGGCTTGGTTGGTTACACAATGACTCTGTACCATCAGCCTGAGCCTGTTGTTTCTTATGTGTATTTAGTGAGCACTACTATAGTGAGATTGAAGGTTGGCTTGGCTTGGTTGGTTACACAATGACTCTGTACCATCAGCCTGGGAAATTAGTTTTCTTTTAAAAAAATATTCTGGATTTTCACTTTATTTATTTTTTAACTGTGGCTGGTCAAAACCACAATTCTAAACCCATGGATATGGCGGGCAGACTGCAATTTGTTTTTTCATCCCCATATCTCAAGTCACAATGACATTGGGAGGAAAAAAAGTTCCTGTCACAAATTAAATATAAAAAATAACTAACTAGACATTGAAAATACATCAGAGTAACTACTATTGTGATACTGATCACAATAGTGAAATTCAAATCACCCAGGGTCACAAAAGTATTACAGGAAAAGTATGCAATATCAAGATGAAGGGAGGACATGAAAGAAAAAAAGTACAGTAATGGACATACACTTACATCCTCTGCCTGTTTGACTTTATCGATGGTATCTTCTAGCTGCTTAACCTGCAACTGGAGATTGGCTTTGTCTGCCACAAGTTGATGCAAATCTTTTTCTTTATCTGACAGGCGTTTTTTCCAAGCCACCTCTTCAGATTCAACAGAGGCCTGCAATGACTTTAGTAGACTTTCCTGAAAATAAATTTTTAAATATTACTGCACTTGGCACTAGCATGTGATTCCTAGTCATATACTACATGTAGATTTTTTTTTATATAGTAGCAGAGGCAATCAAGGAAAAAATATATAAAAAAAGCTTGCAAATTGGTTGACTGCTTGCCTTCTGTCTTCAATAGGAGCAACTGCCAAGGACTCAAGAAGGTGGAGTGGATAATATGAGGGCAATTTGACCTGAGGTATGACCAGGGATGGAGAATTCATATATGATATTCATATTCCAATGCATTCAATAACTGTATTTGGATGTATTCATATTCAACTCAAATTAGTTTCATTATAAATAAATGTATTCTCATTTGTATGTGAGTACTCAGGCAAAGTATTTGTATTCTTAGAATAATCTGACAAATAATCATAAATTTATTATCAGGAATAACCATTCATCTGAGTTTAAAGTGCTACCTTCAGCTAGAACACATTGAGAAGTATAACATTATGGCTCAGCTCACTCAATGTGTCCAGTACACATCAGTAATCAGCAAGGAGACTATGTTTGCTGTCCTCTATCACCCGATAGATACATTGTATCAGCATTGCCTTGAACTTGTGAGTCAGTTGAAATGGCAGAGCTAGGATTTGGAGTGTGAATTTGTAATCTTTGCTTCAAGCAGTAACTGCTAATGTTTAAATTACTAACAAACTCTGTCTATATTACTGAAAATGTAAGTACGCTTCTAAGGTGATGGACAAAATCACCGTGCAAAAAGTTGATTCTACCTGATCTGTGCATGAATAATTAACATGAATTTTCTCTCCAGGTTCTATAATTTTCAATAGTGTCAAAATCATCAGTGGTAAATGAACATTGTATAATTCCAAAAGACAAGAGTACTGCCACTGGAGGAAAATGTAAATATTGTGACCATTGCAACTTCAAAAACAACTAACTCCAACCTAGCTTGAAAGTATTTAAAAAAAAATCATGAATGCATTCATGAATACTTTCATTAAACATTTGTATTTGTACTTGAATTCTCAGTATTTCAATGTATTCGCATTTGCATTTGTATTCTGGGTATGAGTAATGAAACATTTACTGCTCTGGTGTTAATCAGGATGAACCATTGAGGTGAGATGAGTCTGAACTGAGCAATTGAAATATAACATGAATATGTTCCAAGACTGACTAATATGATTTATATAGAAGTGTAAATCATAATAGTAATAAGGGAAAGTGGACATGGAATGTGATACAAGTGTTCTTTCAGAGGCCAAGGGTATAGTGTGGGACACAAAATATGTAATAAGGACGTTTAGCTTTACTCCTAAATATCTGCACCAATTCAAGAATAAAACAACTAATTCTCATTTTTTTTGGTGCATATATATTCAAACAATATGAAGTAGAGTTGACATAAAATGGCCTAGAGGCAGTGATGGGTGCAAAGAATATTCTGAATTTCAAAACCAAATTTGGAAGCACCAGCATGAGCACAGGTAAAATTCTGTATTTCAACTACAGTAAACCCTCAGTACAACAGATTAATTGGGGGATCTTAGTCCATTAATGCTGAAAGTTCATTAGAAGTGGAAGAAATTTAAAAACACAAATAATAATACTGACGAACCTCATAAACGTAAGTATATAGTTTTTTATTGTATATGTGGTCTGTACATTGTCTATATAACCACACAGCACACTTAGTAACAGACTGTGAGGCAATGAGGCTGGCAGGTTGCCAGAGGGACCCTGTTGGGGGTCATATTGTTACGGGTATAATACAAGCATGGGACATGCACAACAAGTCCACAATTTTGAAGTGATGTCCATTCCCCCAAAATTGCTCGTAGTAAAGCATAAATTTGTCAATCTAAGCAAATTTCCCCGTTTAATTCCATTATAGACATTGAGAGGAGTTCCTGTACACTCCTTAAAAGTTCATCCGTTTCAAAATTCAAGACTCAAAATAATAAAAGAGAATACCTGAACAACTTGGAATCACATTATCATGTTAAATTTAGAAAGAAACATTAACTAATAAATTAATAACGCACAAACTTACATGATACCAGTGCTTCAAAATTTGGTGGTGTGGTTTTACCCCCACCATGGCCTGATCACGTGTTGGACACGTAATCGCCAGTAGGTACCCTCCTGACATGAGCAAGTGCTCTTTATCGTCGATCTCTGGGTACTGCCCGGACCTCACACACCACACACCCCATCCGCCTTGCTCAAGGGGGGATAGTAACCACTCCTAGTCAACGGAAAGAATCCAGCCTGAGCGGGTTCGAACCGCCACCCTGTCGGGCCGTGAAGCCTGGCAGCGCAGCACTCTAACCAGTTGTGTCATGGGAGTGGTTGTGTGTGTGTGTGTGTGTGTGTGTGTGTGTGTGTGTGTGTGTAAGAGGCACAATGTTAAAATTTACTGCACTAGTGTGTGGGTGGCTGACTGTCACAATGGAAACCAGAGGCATGGAGCACTGACATTCTCCCCAACTTTCGTATATATCGTAATGCGTTAGTCTAAACACTTTACCGACACTCACAAAAACTTGGCTATTTTCCATTTCATTGGCATCCTGGATTGATGCACAAGACCTTGTCTGTTCTTCATTGAATGGGAACCAAGAGGAGCAAAATATTTCATCAGGTGGGCTAAAAAGACTACTGTAACCATATGATGGGAGAACAGGTAAAAAGAGGAGGGCAAGATGGCTTGCAGACGCTACTGCAGTTACTGGGCGCGGTCAGTTCAAAAACTATTCTCAGTCGGCCCATGGATTTCTGACCCTCTGAACTTGTCTGTTATATCCAAACTCTGTTACAAGTGGGTTCATTGTACCAAGAGTTTACTGTATTTCAACATATGTATACAACTAAGTAATTACATGCATTCACACGAACACATACACAGACTAAATGCAAAAGAACTTACTGTATCTGCTAACACTGTCTGGTAGTGGGCTACTTTCTCATTAACTGAGGCAATCTCATTTTGTAATTCTTTCACTCTTTCACCATCACCTGCTGCTGCTTCAGAATCTTCTTGGAGATTAGCCACCTGGAAAAAAAAAAAAGAATAATGATTTATCTTACAAGTATACTCCAACTCTCACAGATCAATAACTTCATCTCTGTTTCCATGATGCAGTGGTTAGTGTGTGTTGCCCCGCGAGCATATTTTTCTATTTCCTCTATTTCCCAACACGTCCTTTGCGTGTATCGAAACACATGAGAAATTAATCAAGATCAGGGTATTCGCCGGGTGCCTGGGATTGAACCCGTGACCAGCGTGACGGGAGAGCCACTCCTTACCGAGTCGGCCAAAGAGGTACCCCACTCGCCAAGTGGGTTATTGGAGGCTCCCTTATCAGGCCTAGTCGCCGCACAACAAGTGTACCTAATCACAAATTTGCCAGCCTGGGTTCAAATCCTGGCCTGGGCAAATGGCATGCAGCCCTCCCAGCTGTTTATCCTTCCTTTCGGGATTATCGATAAACGGGTACCTGGGGATATCTGAGTAAGGTAAACTATAGTAACCCAGATGTTACACAGGCCCTATGTCCTGGGTTAATGGGATCTCATCCACCACTCTCAAGGGTACAGAGATGAACACTGCAGCCACAGGCAGCTAACAGCATGTGCTCAACTTTATCTTACTTTATTATTCCCTACCTAGTTCCCCTTTTCCCTTGTCTAAGCATTCAAGTTAACCCCTTCAACACGAGGACGTGTATACTGCGTCCTTGCGTGCCCTGTACCATATCCGAGGACGCACATACTGCGTCCTGGCTCGCTTTAGCCAATATACGAGTTATTTTATCTCTATATTTATGCTTACATCTCAAAATTATCAATTAATTTAAGTTTCTTTATATGTGCACCATTTAATTCTGCATGTTTTCATATATAATACATGATGATTATGTTGAGTTTATGGCTGAAAACTTGTTATATTCAATAGCGACATTTGAAATTTGGCGCGCGCGGCGATCCCAGATACGGCGCGGGGTGCTGTTTTAGCCCGGCCATAGTGAGTTTCTTTATGTGCACCATTTCATTCTGCACGTTTTCATATATAATACATGATGATTATGTTGAGTTTATGGCTGAAAACTTGTTATATTCAATAGCGACATTTGAAATTTGGCGTGCGCAGCGATCTCGGATACGGCGCGGGGCGCTGTTTTAGCCCGGCCGTAGTGAAGGGGTTAACTAATGTGGCAGTCTACATGCTGAGTACTCAATGCATAACACATCATGCCTTTAATTCATTTTTCATAACTGCTTAAAGAGTTCTCAATACTGGTGACTCCCAATATAATACAATTACAACATAACAAAAAATAAAATATATTTACCTGACTTTTCAATTCAGCATTTTCTTTGGACAGCTTTTCAACTTCAAGTTTAAGTGCAGGATCTTCCACCTTAACCTCTTTCTCAACATACTGGAATACATTAGATAATCATTATAGTTCACTGGAAAATCAGTCTACAATATGAAGGTATATTAAGCAGCATAATCCATTTATACTAACAAAAATCTGCTACTACTGTTACTACTTCTAACTACTGCTAATCACTTCTATTACTAATAATAACTATTACAACTACTATTGCTGCCACTATTACTATCACTTTTATTATTACTACTACTGCTGCTGCTCCTTCCACCACCACCTAACACTAATGCTATTACCACTACTACTACCATTACTACTACTACTACTACTACTACTACTACTACTTATATTTCTACTAGTATATGTACCACTGTCAATCAGATTAGCGTTATGAGAAGACTCACCTTCACAACTTCTACAACCTTCTCTACAACCTTAGGTTCAGGTGATTGGGCAGTTTGAGTAGCAACTTGCAATGCCTTTGTTTCAAATTCACTCAAGAATGCCCCTTGGTCCTGAAATGTGGTCAATGGCACACATGAATTACATACAATATAGAAAAGCAACTTATGAAGCTAATAAAATCATTCAAAGCAGTTTCCAATATCATTCTCTATAATATATACAAAATATCAATCAAAACTAAGATATGCCTTGATAAATCTATTTATTCATCCATATTTCTGATACCCTGTCCCCTCACTGGAATTTCACATAACAGAGTAGCCATGACAGAAGTCTCCAGTCTTCCCTGTTCCAGAACTCTCTCTCAGCATCCTTACCAAAATTCTGACATGTTCATTACTTTCTCCAGTCCCTCTTATATGGCTAATTTCCACTGAATATATTTGTGATTGCTGTACTACAATCCACATCCATATTTTTGATGCATATGACAGAGATGGGAGGATAATGTTACTTTCTAAACTTTTTTTTACCCTAACCCTCACATTTCCTTTCATACCTTTCTCCAGTACACCTATAACCTGTCTGCCATTCACTGGTCTCTCCTTTCTTGCTGACATACATAAATAGTACCATCTCTATTTTAATTCAATCACTTCCTCTATCTTCTCTTCGCCAAAGCAGATCTTACACTCTGTTGTGCTATCTGCCCTAACTCTGTATGGCTTTGAAAAATCAATGGTTTACACTCTTCAAGCCTCTTGCCATTTCAAATATCATTCTTGCCTACATTTACTACAACTTTTTCCAGAAAACAAAATCTCTTCATCTCAGTCTCGCCTTTCCTTTCCCTATCGTTCACTAAGGGATATGGACACACCAAACAAACCCATGCATACTTCACAAAATCAGTGCTCCTCATCATCCACACTATCCTCAATCCACACCACACATACCCATTCAATCCTCTCCATATGCTAAGAGAGACCAATGTTGCCTATCCTTCCTTCTCTCTTCCTTTCTCAATTCTTGCCAATACCACTGCTCCTAAGCCTTGCTACAACCCTTTATGATGTGCTCACAAATACCTAAAACATCTACCTTTCCTCTCTCAGTATTATATTTTCTCTTCCATTTTTCATTCATTTCATTTACACAGGCAACAGAGCTTCTTCCTAGAGGGACACAGAGTACCAGCAGATCCTTGAGAAATTACTTGCCCTACTATCCAAGACTATGCAATGATAAAACATGTTATAAAAACTAAAATAACATTGAATGTCATTAAAACAAAGCCCTGACAGTACCACTTGGGATAGCACAAAAAAAAAGAAACATCTAAGAAAATCATAAAACAGAAAAGTAAAAAAAATTATCATTGTCCTGATAGGTGGCAATATTAATAAAGAAAATATTATTCATACATACATTAGATGTTGATTACACAATAACAAATTGAGTATATGAATGCCTCAAAATATAGTTAATCTAAACTCAAAATAATCATCTTGAAAAATAAAAAATTATGGCACACTAAAACCTGCTTTCATTAATACTCATAATCTGCATCAACTTGAAATGTTAACTAATTAGTGTTAGTGATCATTATGCTCATCAACAAACACGATGGTAATGACTACCCTCAATTATTTCCATCATTTTGGTAAAGAGAAAAAGCCAAAAACTGAGCAGCAACATAACTGTACTACCAATGGAACTGTTTATGCTAGGAAGTTGTGCAATAAATGTAAAGGAATTTTGTGCAATAAGTGAATTACCCAAATTGAGCAATTATCCTTATTAATGTATGAATGTATGTATTTATATGCATTCATATAAGCATGTGTGTGTGTGTGTGTGTGTGTGTGTGTACACACACACACACACACACACATATACATATGACCATGCTTCAAATTTAACTTGACCATTTTCTAATTCTTCTTTGATAATGGTCATCCTACACTGACTCTTCAGGCATTATCATCATATCCACTAGTTAAAATGTACACATGGTGTTTCTGATTGGTTGTCCTTTAGGAAAAGTAACTGCAACAATAATTGTACTTGACTCAAATGATGTACAGTTACAACTCATAGAAGTGATAAAAGTCTGTTCTGACTAGTATTATGATTAGATGAGTTATAGAGCAATGTCAAACTCATGCACAATCAACTGGATATTATAACTGGTATTAACTCTGTCCATACTTCTTAAATTCATTCATGTATGATCCCCATCATTTACTTTGAAAAGTAATCATATTAACCCACGGTCGGGAATCAATATATAGTAGTCTCATTTAACAGCAGGTTAAAAATGTTCCTGACCAACCTACCCATTGC
This sequence comes from Eriocheir sinensis, assembly GCF_024679095.1. NCBI lineage: Eukaryota > Metazoa > Arthropoda > Malacostraca > Decapoda > Varunidae > Eriocheir > Eriocheir sinensis. The sequence goes on along the minus strand of NC_066523.1, from coordinate 11,895,211 downwards.
AGACTCTTGCTTCTCTCATTCTAAACAACACTTACAAAAGTCTTTCACCTTGTCTAAGCACATTTTTCAGCAGTATCAATGCCTGCCTTCATTACCAGCTTCCCAGCTATCGACCCAATTCACCACTCTCATACCCTCTGTCCATTCTGCATGATTATAGCATTCTCTCCTCTATTTACTATTCACACAATTTGTAATTCACACCTCTCCCTTCCCCACGAATATATAATTTTTGCTGTTCTCACCCATGACCTTTTCTACTCATGCCATAAAAGCAAGTCACTTTCATACAACAAAATAGTCACCAAGATTCCTTCATAGACCTCCCTGGATGCACCCACCTCAACTTTTTTTATACTGATCAGGGCTCTCACATCTCTAGCAACTTTCAATCCTGCAATTCTATTCTAATACAAACCACTACAAAACCTCTGACATGCCATGTAGGTCCACTTCCTATTTTACTAAAGAATTGGCATCACAGTATACAGTGGGGTTTTCTCCAATGTCATTGTTACAATAAAAAAAATGCACATCATTATATGAACTGAATGCCTTAGAGGGAAAATCTGAGAACAACTTATCTACCCATAAAGTTCCCTAATCAACTTGAAATAAGGTAAAAAATATAAAAAAAAGTGTTATAAATACTGAAGTATTACTAACCTCAGTTAGAAATCAGATGACAATTTACAGGACTACACTAATGTAACCCTACTCTGTCCTTGACTAGATCAGCTGTGTGGTTTGTTTACACGGGGGTGGCTATTTACCGAGCACTGCATGATCTTGATCTTAGTCTTACCATAATCATTTTATGGTGATGTTACTATCCATTAGGTTCAGGTGGGGGTTATCTTAGTTTAAAAATAGTTGTTAACTATTTTAGCATTGATTAACTACTACTTTTACGAATTTTTCTGATCTGGTAAGTAAACAACTAAATTCACAACTTGGATTTTTCACAACTTTTGATAATTTCATAACACAAATGTTATAAAATAGAGTAAATATTTCACAGTGGTATGATTTGTTTGGCCACCTGGAGAGTTGAAAAAGAAAGTGGCAGACGCTTCGTGACCGCAGCAAACACTTGTTTGAGAAGTGAAAAGTTTGGTGCCGTGTTGAGAATAGAAACATGCCAACTTGCATAGATGGTGAGTGAGAGCAGGGAGAGAGAAAGAGAAAGAGAGAGAGGGAAACACATGGGTAGTGAAGGAGGAAAAGAGAAAGCGGTAGGAAGAAGAGAGTTGCCTCAGGCATCAGTAGCCTATACAGATTTCATAATGTTCTACAATCCTCTATTTTTGTGCTGCTAGGTATCATACTACAAATTTGATGATCTACCATAATGAAGTAATCTGGGACTCCACTATAAGTAAAGCTGGGAGAACAAGTTATAGCTGTGCATGGCCTCAATGCTCATAAAATTCTCCTCCAACATTCTTATCTTTACCTCCCTCAACACTCACTCCATGCAGTTATTGAACAGCCATGATATTACACATCTTTGCCTAACTCCCTTCTGAACTTTAAACCAATCTTTAAGATCCATTTAATCTTCTATTGAGTAAAGCACTATTACAGAAGCACATCAATGCTTCCAACTATCTTGTATGTATTTTATCCTATTCCCATAAATGTGAAGCAAGTCAATAATGAATTTCATCACATTTGTACAAGGATGGCATCATTATTATACATTTTGGATACCAACAAACAGCCTTAATTCAAAGCCCTCAGTGACTTCTGACAGTCTGCTCTCAGAATACAGGTAGGTCACCGAGTATGACTACCCTTACTAAGTAATTTAGTCAGTTTTTATTATGAATTCACCATTATTATTGCCCACCTCCAAGGAGGGTGATAATTTTTTTGTTCTTGTCTGTTAAAAAATATGCAATGCACATTCTGGCCTATAATGACAGCTGGTAGATATAATTGTGAATAGGCTGTTTGTTTTACCAAACTTTCATCTTTGGTGCCAATATATCCAATGAATGGAACAGAAGTGATGAGATTTGGTGTGCTATTGCTACCACCATTACAACAACAACAACAATATATATATATATATATATATATATATATATATATATATATATATATATATATATATATATATATATATATATATATATATATTATATAGATACCTTGGACAGAAACCCCAGGTACTAAAGAAATGTAAATAATTTACACCACAACTATTCTCAACTATGTTTAAACAGGATCTGAAGGCTTTTCAGATGTACACCCCTTCCAACTTTTTAATTTGCCATTCTGTTGTACACATTTCGACCTTGTTTATTGTGTTTCTCCTTAAGCAATTTATCTATAGAGCCCTGAGAAGCTTTACACCACAATTAGCCCTTTTAATGTGAATCCTTAATGCTTTTACATGCTATGTTGGCACCTCATGACTCTTCACTAACAAATGGAATGTATCTATTACCTATCTACAATTCACAACTCAATGAACCATGTTCATATTTAGTAATCAGATTCTGTATTAAAATAAATGGCAAAAGTCAACATACTGCAATAATTCTTTCTCTCTCAAACACACACACTTAACTATTCATATATCTACATGTATTTGGTCAAAAGTAACACTAATATGTTGCTCTTAACTAGAATGTTAGAAATCCAGATATTGAGTTTTGAGCCCAGAAAACAATGAAATCCTTTAAATTGCACTTTGACACATGCAAACACAACCAAAGAAAACCAATGGAGGACCCTACTGTTTGTGCTGAGGAATGATGTCCACAACCATCTTTTCCAGCAGCATTCCTAGGAAGTCCAACTGAAGCATTTTCAGATTTATGGTTACCAGTAGGTCCAGTTTCTTCAGTTTTTACAGTATTTATCTTGTCTCCTACAGATGAATGCTGAGACTGATTCTCAGATGCTGCTGCACTGCTGGATTTTGTCCCAGTTGACTTCTTACCACGATTTTTCTTTTTAGCCATTTTATTGATTTAATTACTATTTGTACCTTTTTATTTGTACAATCCTTTGTATTGCAATATTCAATCAAGTTGATGAAATTTTATAATCACATGCAATAAAATCAAAGGATTTGTTGAAATGAAAGGAGCAACACAGCTTGCACCCTGCTCCAGCCACGGTCCAAGCCTTACTGAGGCCGACGCAGTGCTGTTTCCCCCTCTGCCTCCAGGATCAATACACTGATCAATAGAGACTCAGGCCACCACAGCACCCCAGCTCTTCCCAAACCCAGCCAACTTGAGAGTGGAGGTCTATCTTATCTTTATACTCAATATTTATTGACATATAGAAAGAGAAAAGAGGGAAAAGGAAGACGGTTTTCATGTCTCCACTTCTTTGTTTCAATGGATAAATATGATATTAAGTATAGATCTAATAGACAAATTATGAAGCCTGTGAAATGCATCTTACTTTTCTCTGGATGATGAACTTAAAGTTCTGATGATGACCTTCACATGTAGCTCCCCCTCTCCCCTAGAATGTTTGAATCATTTGAACTTAAGAGGCATGCAGAATACTCTGATTTAAAACAAACTGCAATGTGCTGTAGGTGAAGCAGGCTCACATTCTCCATGCAGAACACATATAAAAAGAATATTGTGCTTGGCAGCAAGGTTCCAAAGCTACACAGGACTGCATAAAGCAGATATTTGTGCATTAGATGACAAAAAGTCATAGAAAAGAATGACTAACACATAACATTGTGGCATAACTCCCCTTTTATTTTTTAATTGAAAAAGGCACAGGTTTCCCTATTTTCCCTCTTTTATAATACAAAAAAAAAGCTAGAATCATCTTTCATCATTGTAAAAGGATTATCTTAAAAATGATGAAAATTCTTATACTGAGACAATTTTACTTGATTAATATCTTTCATCTCCTTACTGATTTTTTCTTATTATTATTGGGGCTCAACCTAATCAAGCTTGATGTGTAGGATGATGAAAAGTACATTTATTTTCATTGTAAATATTCTCTGCTTAATTAAGTGGCCAATAAACTTTCATCAAAACACACACACACACACACACACACACACACACACACACAGATACTAAAATGAAAAGGAACTGGAAAGTACAACAGTGATAGAGGGAGACTAAATATAAAGCAGTGAACTGGAAATCATGAATGACAGGAACCCCAAAAAAACTGTGGCAATCTAAATATTAATTTTGTTAAAAATACAAGGCTTAGGGAGGCAGAAAAATCTCAACTGGAATTAATTTTCCCTGAAAATATGAAATTAAGAGGAGAAAATACTAATTTCTTTTGCTATTCTCAGTAGACAAGTGCAACACTTATCAGTGATTTGATTAGAGGTGGAATGTAAGTGGTTTACTGGATTTAAATACGTCAAATTTTCATTAATCAAACCTAGTACCTTAAATATGAAATAACCCAAAATTGCAAACTTTTCACCAACATTTTGAAGGCCTGGGAATATTAAATATATAATAAATACTTTGTACAAAAATTAGGGCAATATAAGAAGAGAATATCAGCAGCAGAATAGAAGGAAGGAAACTATAATGAAGCATGAAATATGGGGTTTGCTGGTACAAGGGGAGAATGCAAGTTTTTAACCGACTGAAAGGGTCTAACAATAAAAGAGAACGTAATCATCATCATCCTCAGCACCCTAACAAACAAACAAACACTACAACTACACACAGATGATAAATGATGTTTTACCACAATTTCCAAAAGAGAGAGAGAGAGAGAGAGAGAAAAAAAATGGTAGAAAATTCTTAACACTGTGTTTGGTCCATTTGGGACAGGTCATTATATATTTGCCAACATAGCATGTAGACATGCACTTAACAGTGACAAGAGATGAATATGTTGATTTAATTGAACCATCATTTAATATCTACCTCATCCCCTCTGCTGTACCATAAGTTACAAATCAGATACTGAATGCATTTGTTTGGAATTCATCAATGATAGGAAGAGCAACAGTGCATGAATGTTCAATTAATATTCATAATGAAAGGCACATAATTGTATGGGTAGTCAAACTTAACGAGTTATGTCAAGGCTATGTTAACGGGTCTTGGAAAACTACAACTGGAAGCTTTACCAGTAAAAGAACTAATTATGTCCACAAAAGGTGAACAAAGGATCATGGAATTATGGCTACCAAACTCTGGCTGGTCCATATCTGTTAGGCAATTTGAGAACACTATTAATGCATTAGCATGAATTTTCGCCTATATAAATCAAGTCAAGGATGCCAAACCAGATTTAGTGTACTGGTAGTATTGTTACTAGACTTTAAACCTGATCTCTTTTTTTTCTCTGCCAATAAAGCACAATTATATTTAACAATGTCACATGTTAGTTGTTGAGTTTAATTAATTTGTTCCTTGAAACAACCCAGTCAATAATATCAAGCATGCTTAGGGACTACTGGTAAGTTGAACTAGACTTACCTGAAGGCTGTACTATGTTAAAACTGCTAAATGAAGCAGATTTGCTATGTGTAATTGAAAAACAAGGTTCCACAGTTTATGGGGCCATTATGCATTTTCCTGCATCTCCATTACAGGACAAACCTTTTTTCAGGGAATTTTTGTGCATCACTTTCAAATGCACATGGATGTACAGCCAAACTCCTTGGACTAAACAAAACAGACCCAATGGATAATAAGCAGCTTTTCATATCATCTCATTTGCAAAACCTTTCACTCACTGAGATAAAAACAAGCATTTCACATCAACTACAAAATAAAAATATTCCCTAAAATACAAATACTAACAAATAGTTTGATACAAATTTCTAGGTTGGAAATATTGTATGCCAGACACATTCTACACAATGCACATCACTATACAATTAATATTAATAATAATAATAATTTTCTCAATAACAATAATGATAAAGTAATTTTAAGAAAAGACATTCATAGATAGGATGTCATGCAAAAGACAAGAGGGCTACTATTGGTTACTAGCATTAAACTACCTTGGGATAGATCATAAACAAGGAGGTAATGAACTGCTACGATAGCAGCAGGGGTGATATGAGCACATTGGGAGGTCACTAGCCTCTAGTGTTTAGAGCCTAAACAGAGTAAGGCACTGTGATGGACCTTGGCTGTTACTTTCCACTACCTAAATTCTCATGTGTACCCATTTTCCTCAGGAGGAAAGGGCATGTGAAAGTCCAGTCAATCATTCTGTGTCAGAAATTACAGCATAACCATCAATATTATGGGGATATTTGCTGGTAGAAATGTTGACTCATCTACTTGTTGACTGGGTTTCCTTAATCTCTCCATCATTCATGAGTTCTGTGAGTCTCCTTTTATCCATTATTATAATTTCATCTTTAGCCATTAGTAGTTCACTGCAGAACAAATTCTCCGCCTCCCTCTCTCTGATGTTTGAATACTCATCCTGGTCTGGTAACTGCTCTAATCTCATCTCTTGACCTGGTCCTTTGTCTATCCTCTACTAAGATGCTGCCTTACCCAATGAGTAACACTAAAGCCCCGTCCACATGGACAAACACTGTTCGCTGCATACACATACAAAAAGCGAGGCAGAGGCAAGTGAGCAGGCGGTGGACCGGCGCCACACTGGCAAAACCCTCACTTTTGTCTGCGCCTGCAGCAGACAGTGTATGCCTGTGTGGATGAGGCCTAAGGTTCATGATCATGGCATCTGTGGGATATGTAGGTAGAGGACCTTGATTCATTTTCACAAAAGATTTACTGGTTCTAGACATGGTCTATCCTAATTCTTCAAAGGCATTATTTAATGTTTGTTTCATAGCTATAGAGCAAGACACAGCAAAACCAACTTGAAGATCCAAACAATGGCTGAGTCCATGACACAATAACTCAAACCATTCTGTTGGATATCAAAATAATTATGTAATAGGGTCATTGACTGACAAGTATAATAACTATTTGGAGACAGCATAATAACCACTTCATGCTCAACCCTTGAATTTAAAAGATTTATCATTCATCACTCCCACATTTAACAATGTTATTAGCTTCAAACTAAAAATAAGTTCTAAGGTCTAAGGAAAAATACTATAGTCGGTTCCATGAGAACTGGCATAGATTTTCCTTCAGGGGTGGACTCGCAGAATTGGTAACATTGCATGGGTAATGGTAGTGCGCGCTCATTGGCCAATTCTTAACTTGTTTTGATGCGCATAAAATTGACTTTTTATTCCTACCAAAACTCTTTGTGAGCTGTAAGGTAACAGATTGCACCGATAAAAACTAATGCAATAATATCTTTATTGATAAGTATGTGCCTTTTGAACTATTATGAATTAATCTGAAACGAACATTCATAACAAAACTAAGTCAGAACTGCACGTAAACGGATAATGTCCAGCGACTGAGGCGACTGTTGATTTTTGGTATTTTCGTTGGGGATATAGCCTACCCCAAGGGAGGAAGGTTGATGCTAGACTTTTTTTACTACTTTTTACTACTGCAAAGCACTAGGCTACAGTCTAATTAACTCATTTATTGTAAGATTTCTTGGTATATTTTTAGGCCTGGCTTAGTGCTAACATAATGTGTAGTGATGCTACGGAGTCATAACGTAAACATTGGCCTAAGGCAAGAACCTTCTCATTCCTTTCATCATTCAATCATTATTCCTGAAATATGTTTCTAATGTTTGTGGGTGATAAACTAATAAATAGGCATAAGGAAGAGCTATTATAAGAATAACTACATTTATATACCAAAAGTGTTGATTTTAAGAGGTAACAGAAAGCGAGAGATGGTAGGTTATATCATGACAAACGAAATTACCGCAGCTTAGATCTAGTAAACAACAGCCAATGAGCGGTGCGGAGATTGTCACTCAAGCAATGACACCAAGTCCGTGAGTCCACCCCTGAAGGAAAATCTATACCAGTTCTCGTGGAACCGACTATAGTTTTGCAGCTCCATCTCCTGATAATGAATCAAACTTCTTGACTGTCTATTTGTAAGCATTTCCTCTGGGGACTCATCTGCATTCCCACAAGGGCAAAAAGTAATGTGATACAGTACATTGCTGATTTACCAGGCATATGCCTACACTGCTCAGGTCTCTGTCATAAATAACTGAGGAGTGAACATCTAACCCAGTGATTTCCAACCAGTCCAGTCATCTATATATCTATCTATCATGCTGTAGCCAGGAATTCCCTGGGATATGAAAAATTGTTTATGGGGTTCCTCCAAGGCGTAAAGGTTGGGGATCATTCATCTAACCCACTTCTGAGAGTACTGTAAAAGCACATACATACTTGTTAATGTATTACTGTTTAAGATATTACTTCTTGAAATTATTTGAATCATTTAGTTGAATAATCAATTAAAAAAATAAGTTTGAAAAGCCCAATAAACAGTTTCCTTTAAAGGCAGTATGTTTATGGTCATGTCAATAATTTATGCATACACAGATATACCCACCTACCTTAACCAATTATCAAATTTAAACAATTTTAACTTTAATTACTAGTACAAATTGAAGTACAGTTTAATTGACTCACCAAATTTTCAAATTTGAAATTTCTCAAAATCTAAAGGTTTCTGGGAATCATTATGATATGAATATGGAGGTGACTTTGAATCTCAAGATATTTCTTACTAATGTGAATTTTGAAGATTTAAGAAAGCTTCTGCCTATTAAGGTATTTTGCGAGTCTCTCATGAAGCATTAGCACTTCAGACACTGTGTATAAGGCAAAGGTCATTTTTCAACACACCCACAAATCATTAATGTTTGATTGTATGTTAGTTCCAAACTGAAAATGTCTTTTTTCAACTTTTCCAGCTGGATTCCCATGATTCTAATAAACCAGCGTATATGACTTACTTATACTTTTCTATGCAATTCCGTTCCATCCTCCAGGCTAAATCTACTTGTGAAGAAATAACTTTTCAGATGAGATGGCATGGATGAACTGGCAGATTTTTCATATAAACATGCATCAATCACCAGCAATCAAGCACATACGACCCTGGTAATTGCCTATAGTCGGTTCCACGAGTGCTGGTGGAGATTTTCCTTCAGGGGTGGACCCGTGGACTTGGGTGTCATTGCTTGAGTGACGGTTTCCGCGCCAGTCATTGGCTGTTTTCTACTAGATCTAAGCTGTGGCAATTTTGTTTGCCATGACATAGCCTACTATCTCTCGCTCTCTGCTACCTCTTAAAATCAACACTATTGGTATATAAATGTAGTTATTCTTATAATCGCTCTTCCTTATGGCTATCTATTAGTTTATTACCCACAAATATTAGAAACATATTTCAGGAATAATGATTGGATGATGAAAAAAATGAGAAGGTTCTTGCCTTAGGCCAATGTTTCCGTTATGACTCCGTAGCATCACTACACATTATGTCAATGCCAGGCCTAAAAATATATCATGAAATCTTACAATAAAAGAGTTAATCAGACTGTAACCTAGCACTTTGTAGCAGTAAAAAGTTGTAAGAAATGTCTAGCCTCAACAGTCGCTTCAGTCGCTGGACATTGTAAGTTTAGGTGCAGTTCTGACTTAGTTATGAATGTCGTTTCAGATTAATTTATAATAGTACAAAAGGCACATATTTATCAATAAAGATATTACTGCATTAGTTTTTATCGGTGCAATCTGTTACCTTAAAACTCACAATGGGTTTTGGTAGGAATACAAAGTCAATTTTAT